>NC_041383.1:589570270-589602901 GCF_002162155.2 Triticum dicoccoides | reverse complement strand
GGAGGAGGGGGCACCTCCAGACACACAAGTTGATCTTCGTGATCGTTCCTTAGCCGTGTGCGGTGCCCCCCTCCACCATATTCCACCTCGGTCATATCGTTGCGGTGCTTAGGCGAAGCCCTGCGTCGGTAGAACATCATCATCGTCACCACGCCGTTGTGCTGACGAAACTCATCCCCGACACCCTGCTGGATCGGAGTCCGGGGAACGTCATCGAGCTGAACGTGTGCTGAACTCGGAGGTGCCGTACGTTCGTTACTTGGATCGGTCGGATCGTGAAGACGTACGACTACATCAACCGCGTTGTCATAACGCTTCCGCTTACGGTCTACGAGGGTACGTGGACAACACTCTCCCATCTCATTGCTATGCATCACCATGATCTTGCGTGTGCGTAGGAAATTTTTTGAAATTACTACGTTCCCCAACACTTCCTGACCAGATCCTCAGCATCAGCATGAGCTGTTAGCCAGTAAAAACCGTGTCGGAAAGCTTTAGCCACAAGGGATTTTGAACCGGCGTGATGACTGCAATCCCCTTCGTGGATTTCATGCAAAATCTCACAGCCTTCTTCAGGAGAAACGCAGCGCTGAAACGCCCCCGAGACACTACAGTGATGTAACTCGCCATTGACAATAGTCATGGACTTGGACCGCCGGATTATTTGTCTGGCCAAAACTTCGTCCTTGGGTAACTCGCCCCGGGTCATATACACCAGATATGGCACCGTCCAATCAGGGATAGCATGAAGAACGGCCATCAATTGAGCCTCCGGGTCGGGAACAGCCAGATCCTCCACCGTTGGTATTTTGACCGACGGGTTATGCAAAACGTCAAAAAAGACATTGGGCGGCACCGGTTTATGCTGAGACCCGAGCTGGCTTAACGCGTCCGCCGCTTCATTCTTGCGCCAATCAATCTGCTCGACCTGGTAACCCTTTAAGTGACCAGCAATGACATCCACCTCACACCGATAAGCCTCCATGAGTGGATCCTTAGAATCCCAAGTACCAGACACTTGCTGAGCCACTAAATCGGAGTCCCCAAAGCAACGTACCTCGATTAAGTTCATCTCCTTAGCCATCCGAAGATCATGGAGCAAGGCCTCATACTCAGCTGCATTGTCAGTACAGGGAAACATCAAGTGGAGAACATAAAAAAAAATTGTCACCTCGAGGGGAAGTAAGAACCACTCCAACCCCCGAGCCATCCAATTGTCTGGACCCGTCGAAGTGAATAGTCCAGTATGTGTTATCCGGTTTATCCTCCGACGCCTGCAACTCTGTCCAGTCATTGATGAAATCCACGAGTGCTTGTGTCAGAGTAATGGTCCACGGGTAGGCTAACCCAAGGCCCAGGACATTTCAAGACATCCGGGCAGGCCGCGCCCCTCAGGCCGAGTCCCAGGGGCGACTCCAAAATATGCCGAGTCCCAGACGGCGACTCCCAGATAAGCCGACCCCAAGCTGGCGACTTCCAGAGAGGCCGACTATGGAGAGTCGGCCCAAGACTCCTCCCTTATCCCGAAGTACGACGCGGGGTACGGTCACGGCATGGCCGTTTCCCCCCCCCCCCCCTCCTGCTTACGAAGGGCCGGCATGGCTACAGTGAGCCGTATCGCGGGAAAATCTCCAGCGAGATGCGGCACTGTTGCCATGCCTGCCCTGACCTCAGCCACAATACGCAGTACACTATGCCCTCGACGCCGGCTTGTACGACCCGAAGGCGGCAGGGCCGCCTATCAGTGGGTGGGCCGAAGGCGGCCTGAGCAACCCGAAGATGGACCTGTGGGAGTCGGCCTCCCTGGAGTCGGCCGACTCCTCCCGGGCCCCACGAGCCATTAATCAGATAAGATGGGGAATGGCGACAATGATCGCCCGATAGACGGCGGCACTGTTGCCACGACCCGATGACTGAGCCTGCGTCATCAGGAGCGCCGCTACAGTGTCAAGCATGTCCACGGGACCTGCCAGTCGGCGGGCCCCAGAAGCCGGCGGGAAGGACGGCGGCCTGAGAGACAGACGGCTGGGACCCGCGCCCAGCCGGATTACTATTGTACACCCGGGGGTAGGCCTATATAAACCCCCCGGGGCACCCATGCCAAGGGTTCGAACCTAGAGAGAGAGAGAGAGATAGACTAGATAGCCCAGGGAGGAGAGAGCTAGCCTTGCCCTCTCCTACCTCCCGAAACAGCTCCAGGAGCACCATTGTAGTCACTTTGCTTTAGTGATCATGCGGAGACCCCGCAGAGCAGTAGTAGGGGTGTTATCTCCTAGGAGAGCCCTGAAGCTGGGTAAGTTCCGCCGGTGTGCATGTCTTCGCCTCATCCCGCTTCCAGGCACCGGCGACGTTCTACTCGCTCCCACCATGATAAGCCATCCTTTGGCATATGTCGTATCCAACCCCCGACATTTGGCGCCCACCGTGGGGTGAGGTGCACCGTCGTTCGGAGATCTGCTCTGGACGGGAACCCTGTTCCTCCCCGGCAGCACAGCTAGCCCGGCACGCCGGACGGCGTCTGTGTCGATGCGCTACGCAGCGCTGAGATCGCCTGTGCAGCCAGCTGCCTCGCCGATCTTGTCGGCGAGGTTTGCCTCTCCGACGAGCCTGCGCCCGACGCAGGCACGAGTGGCCCCGAGAGCCTCCTCGCGGGCCTCCTCGACCAACTCCACGTCGCCGGCGAGCCTGCCACGGACCTGGAGTCCATAGGATCCACCGACCCGATGCTGGTCGACTCCGACACCGCGTCGCTCGACGCATTCCCCACCAATGTGGTGGTCTACAACGAGCCGCTCTCGTACGCGGGGAGCGGCGGAAGCATCGTCAGTGAGGTCCTCGTCCTCAAGCACGGCGAGCGCTCTGGCGAAGGAGCACACGACCCGTTTGACGCGGCCCTGCGAGACCTTGTAGCACCGGTTCCGGAAGACGCCGACGCCGAGACGCTGGAGGCGCTCCGCCTTCAGCTCATCGAGGGCGCGAAGAAGCTGGTAAGCATGAGGCGCTTGTCAGAAGCTTA
The DNA here is from genome assembly GCF_002162155.2 of Triticum dicoccoides. Lineage (NCBI taxonomy): Eukaryota > Viridiplantae > Streptophyta > Magnoliopsida > Poales > Poaceae > Triticum > Triticum dicoccoides. The sequence goes on along the minus strand of NC_041383.1, from coordinate 589,599,885 downwards.
CCAACGAGAGATGGACCGCGCCGTAGGCGGCTCGCCTGCTCCAACCGGGCCCAGCCGCTTAGGTGCGGTCCGACAGCGCGGCGCGGCAATCGCCAACCTCTTCGGGGCTGATCGCCCTGTGTATGCCACGCCTGCAGAGAATATCCGTGCCGCCCAGGCGGCGGCAGACGAGCTCGACAACTTCGAAGGCGAAGAGCGCCGCATAATGACGGAGCGAGTTCAGCAGCTCCTCGACGCGGCTGCCGCAGCGCCAAAACGACGACCCACCGCCTCGCCAAGACCAAGGTGCGACGTCTCGAACGCCGACTGGCGGGGCCCGTGGGAAGAAGGACAAGGAGTCGGCTGCCAGCCGCATTCGGACTCACATCACCATCGAGCGCGACCAAGACGGCCGCCCTAGAGCGGTGGAACGGCGGGACGACTACTTACCTCCCCCTCCTCGCAGAGAAAGACAAGTCTCCCCGCCGCCCGTAGAACATCCGACTCTCGGCGACCGCCTTGGCCGCCGAGAGGGAGTCGGAGAGAACGACGCCCGCCACCGGATCGACCGACTCCACCGATCCCTGGCGCTGGAAGAAGAAGACGAGTTGGGTCCCCCTTGCTTTGGACCCCGCATCCGGGACGAGCCCTTTCCCAAAGGGTTCACGCTTCCCCGAGACACGCCCAAATATACCGGCACCGTGAAGCCGGAAGATTGGCTGATCGACTACTCCACAGTCGTCAACATAGCGAACGGCAACAAGCATGTTGCTGTAAGATACGTCCCGTTCATGCTCTAGGGCTCGGCCCGGACGTGGTTAAACAGTCTGAAGCCTCGCGGCATCAATAGTTGGGTCGACTTCACCGAGGCTTTCGTCCGCAACTTCACGAGCACGTACAAGCAACCTCCCAAGCCACGCCAGCTCTCCTTGTGCGTGCAAGGCCCTGACGAGTCTACTCGCGACTACCTCACGCGATGGGGCAAACTCCGGAACTCCTGCGAGGGCGTGCACGAGGTGTAGGCCATCGAGTACTTTACTGCCGGGTGCAGAGAAGGCACCCTCCTCAAGCACAAGCTCCTCTGCGACGAGCCGGAGACCCTCGATGAGCTGCTGATCACAGCGGACAAGTACGCCACGGCCGACTCCTCCATGAAGGCGGAGATTCGGGTCAGCACAACTGGCAAAGTCGCCCCTCAAGCTCCAAGAACTCCGGCTGGAGACACCAGTCGGCGGCAGCAGCAGAATGACCAGAAGCGCAAAGCCCCGCAGCCGACTTCCAGCAGTCGGCAAGTGGCAACGGCAGAGGACCAGCAGCTGGAGGGACCGCCTCCGACGAAGCGGCAGAAGGGCGGCAAGTCCAACTGGCCGCCGGCTTTCTCCTACGAGCAGACTCTAGATGGTCCCTGCAAGTTTCACAGCGGCGCGAAGCCGTCAAACCACACCACCAGGAAATGCCACTGGCTGACCAGAATCGCCAAGGGGGACGGCCTGCTCCCTCCCGCTCCTGCTGGGCCGCCTCCTCCACCACCGCCCCAGCAGCGGGCCGTCATGCCAGTCGGTGCGATACAAGATGAGTTCCCAGAGGAGCACGGAGCCTATGTGGTGTTCATCAGTGTAGCGGATGACCGGCGCAGCAGGCGCCAACAGCAGCAAGAAGTGAATGCGGTTGCATCAAGCACTCCAGAGTTTATGCATTGGTCCGAGAAGCCTATCAGTTGGAGCAGAGCTGATCACCCAGAAGTGATGCCGAGTCCAGGCTCCTACGCCTTGGTCTTAGGCGCCATACTCGCCACGGATAGGCGGGCCGCTCGCTTCTCGCGAGTACTGATAGACGGAGGTAGCAGTATCAACATCCTGTACAAGGATACAATGGAGAAATTAGGAATCAAGCAAAGACAGCTTCAGAGCAGCCGGACTGTGTTCCACGGAATCATCCCTGGCCTTTCCTGCTCACCAATCGCAAGATCCTGATAGATGTCCTCTTCGGAGACAAAGATCATTTCTGCCGAGAGCCAATTTGGTTTGAGGTGGTGGACCTTGAGAGCCCATATCATGCACTGCTTGGCCGACCCGCCTTGGCCAAGTTCATGGCGGTCCCCCACTACGCCTACCTCAAGATGAAGATGCCGAGTTCCAAGGGAATCCTAACCGTGTCCGGCGACTACAGGAAGTCGTCCGCTTGCGCGGCCGAAAGCAGTCGGCTGGCCGAGTCCTTGGTGATCGCAGCTGAGAAACGGCTCCTTGATCGGGTCGTGGCGATGGCCGGCAAGCAGCCCGAGTTATCGCCCGACCCCAAGGAGTCGGAAGCAGAAGGATCATTCAAGCCGGCCAGAGAAACAAAGAAGATACCGTTGGACCCGGAGCACCCGGAGAGGTACGCTGTCATGGGCACAGGCCTTGACAGCAAATAGGAAGGCGAGCTCGTCGATTTCCTCCGTGAGAATCGCGACATCTTCGCATGGTCCCCCAAGGACATGCCTAGTGTCCCGACGGAATTCACCGAGCACAAATTACACGTCCGACCTGATATGAAGCCCGTCAGGCAGCCCTTGCACCGCCTGTCAGAAGAAAAAAGAAGAGTTGTTGGAGAAGAAATAGCCCGGCTCCTTGCAGCCGGCTTCATCATGGAAGTATTTTTTCCAGAGTGGCTGGCAAACCCAATACTGGTGCTGAAGAAGAACAAGCAGTGGCGGATGTGCATTGATTACACAAGCCTCAACAAAGCCTGCCCCAAGGACCCTTTTTCTCTGCCAAGAATTGATAAGGTGATAGGCTCCACAGCCGGATGCGAGCTGTTGAGTTTCCTAGATGCATATTCAGGATATCATCAGATCAAGCTGAACCCGGCTGACAGACTGAAGACTGCCTTCATCACGCCGTTTGGAGCCTTCTGCTACCTGACCATGACGTTCGGCTTAAGAAACGCCGGCGCCACCTTTCAGCGTTGCATGCAGAAGTGCCTCCTGAAGCAACTCGGCAGAAATGCCCACGTCTATGTGGATGACGTGGTGGTGAAGACAGAGAAGCGTGGAACCTTGCTGGAGGACCTCAAGGAAACATTTGAGAATCTGCGCCAATTCCAGATCAAGCTCAACCCGGAGAAGTGCATTTTCAGAGTACCAGCCGGCCAGCTCCTCGGTTTCCTGGTCTCCGAACGCGGCATAGAGTACAATCCTGTAAAGATCAAGGCCATCGAAAGGATGGAGGCACCCAGACGACTGTTAGATGTGCAGAAGTTCACCGGCTGTTTGGCATCCATCAGCCGATTCACCAGTCGACTGGGCGAGAAGGCTCTCCCCTTGTATCAGCTCATGAAGAAGACGACCTTCTTTGAGTGGACTCCCAAGGCGGACGAGGCTTTTCTCCAACTAAAGAAGATGTTGACTACTCCCCCTGTGCTGGCGGCTCCGACTCCCAAAGAGCCCATGCTCCTATACATTGCCGCCACCAGCCGAGTAGTCAGCACGGTCATTGTAGTCGAGCGCAAGGAGGAAGGCAAGGCGCTACCCGTCCAGAGACCGGTATATTACTTGAGCGAGGTGCTGTCGACCTCCAAGCAGAACTACCCCCATTACCAGAAGATGTGCTACGGCGTGCATTTTGCCGCCAAGAAATTGAAGCCTTACTTCCAGGAGCACCCAATTGCCGTGGTCTGCACAGCTCCACTGGCCGAGATCATTGGAAGTCGAGATGCTTCTGGCCGGGTGGCCAAATGGGCCATCGACCTGGCTCCCTACACCATCTACTACGAGCCCCGCACCGCCATCAAGTCACAAGCACTGGCCGACTTCCTCGTCGACTGGGCCGAGACCCAGTATCTGCCGCCAGCGCCCGACTCCACCCATTGGCGGATGCACTTCGACGGCTGATCGACGCCCAGAAGCCCCGAGCGCGCAAGAGGGACGATTCCGTCAAAGAGACAGAGCGCCCGTGGAATGCAAATCTTCTTCGAAGATTTTACAGTTGATGCAGTATGTATCACACTACCCCTTTGTATTAAAGTACTAAGACTTTGGGCCCCCCGAGACGAGCTCGGGGACTGCCCTTTTTGTTATCTGTGCGATAAGAATTGTGCCTCCGAGTACATTACTTTCATTACAAGCCGCTTGGCACCGGGCCTGACTAGTCGACCCGGGGACTCGCCACCTTGCGCTATGAGAAGCTTCCCGCAGTCAGAGAAGTAGTGTGCGGTGCCCAATCCGCCTCCTGGCAAAGCCGCAGCTCGCAGAGCGACTGTGAGGCAGGCAGGAGTGAGGAAGAACGGGCACCCACACGAAAAATGGCTAAGGACCTAAAGCACGAACATAGCATAAGACGGCCTCCAGCATTTCTGAAGCAGAAGGCCGACTCATGAGTAGCCGGCTCGCCGTCTTTATTAGCCTCTATCAAGGACGACCAACTCTTGAGTAGTCGGCATGTCGCTTTCTATCCGACTTGCTAAAGAAACTATAAACGGCCAAGTCCTTGCCTTCCCGAAGTAGCCAAGCACTTGACCCAGCGACAGTCCGCAGAGCGGCTGCTCGACTGACAAGGCAGCGACTAAAGGAAGGCGGCAAAGGGAAAAAGCCTAAAGAGCAATAAGCAAGGAAAGACGGAAAGCAGATTAATATTTACATAGGCCCTTGGCCGAATCTTCGAATAGAAGTTCAAGATACACCCCGCGGGTGGAATTGTTCGAATCTAACAAAGTTTTCAAAAGATTACTAAGACAGACAAATAGTGGCGAAAAAGGCAGCCTAGGAGGCGGCATCTGGGATTGGAGGATCGGAGGAGACGGCCGTGTCAGGCACCGGGGCAGTCGGCTGGGCGGTCTCGGTTTGATCGCCTCCGGCGGCAGTCGTTTTTTCTTGACGCGGCTCGTTGCTGGAGGCACGGTCGAGCTGAGGCTGGCCGCCTGCTCAATCTTCTGGCACCTCCGCCTCGCCTTCGGCCTCCGCCTCGTCCTCCTCCTTAGTGCTAGAGTCGAACACCTCCGCCGAGTCCTCGCCATACTCCGGGTTCATCCCGAACCACTCTGCCGGCACTTCCTCGCCGCCTTCAGCCCGCTCGGGCACGAAGACGCTGGTGTCCGTGTACTCGGCGATGGCCGCCGCACGCTCGATAAGGGCGCCCTCCACGGCCTCCAGCTCGGCCTGGGCTTCTGACTGGAACGCGGCCAGACGGTCCAGGTCCAGCCCTGGATACCACGCCTTGACAAACTCCAAGGCCCGGCGCGCTCCGGCCCGGGTCGAGGAGCCCTTCCAGGCCTCAAGACGGCCGGCAACGACTTCCAGCCAGTCGGCGGTCCGACTGGCGGTGCGCAGAGCCGGCATATCCGGCCACAAAGCGGCAACCGCCTGGGCGCCGGCACGCTGAAGCCGGCGCATCTGCCGGTGGGCCGGACGAAGACGGGCTTCAATGCTCAAGAGTTGTTCATCAACGGTTCGGGGGGCATTGGCGGCGATCTCCTCACCATTCGCCCTTCGCGCCTCACGAGCAGCCTCGATGGCCAGAGGGACCGCTTGCGAGTGACCAGGGAAGAAGTCTGCCAAGACAAAAAAGAAGAAAGTCGAAAAATCAGAAGTCGGCCTGACACATAGTCAGAAGCGCGAAGAAGCGAAAGAAACGTACTATCCACAATATCCTCGATCTCGTGGAAGCCGGAGGTCAGCATCGTCTCCCTGTCAGTCCAGGAGGAGCGCTCGCTCTCAAACTCGGCCAGGAGAGCGGCTTCCTTCTTCTCGGCCTCGTCCTGCGCCTTCTTGAGCATCTCCTTCTGCTCGGCCAGCTGCGCCACCAGCAGGTCGTGCTCCGTGGCGAGCCTGCCACACTCCTCCTTGGCGTGACGGGCGGTATTGGCCTCGCCCAGCTACTCCTGAAGAGCGGCGTTGGCTCCTGAAAAACGAAAGAGGAAACAAATCAGTTGTCAGCAAAGAAGATCGCCGGGAAGGTCCGGCCCGACTGCTCAGCAGTCGGCCCGAATCTCGGGGACTACAGCCCGCGGGTGCGCCAGCGCGCCCCCGCGGAGAAGAAGAACTCACTTCGGCTTTCCGACAAGTCGGCAGCCCGCTTGCTCAACTCCTCAACATTGCGGTTGAAGGCAGTGGCGCGGAGGTTGTGATACTCCTGCAATAAGTCATTGAAGACAAAGTTAGTGTTTGGAACTCGCCAGAGGGAGTTCCGAACCGCCTGCTCAGCAGCCGGCCCGGAACTCGGGGACTACACCCAGTGGGTGCGCTGGCGCTCCCCCACAGAGAAAAACAAGAATCAAGAAGGAGAAGAAACTTACTCGGACGGCCGTTCGCGCGGCCAGGTGCGCTCTGGTGCAGGCCTGAAGGGCGTCACCTTCGGCCCGCAACTTCGCCTGGACTTCCAGGAGCAATTGATTTAGCGGCCCAGTGTCGCCTCCGCGCACCCACCCGGTGGGCGCGGCGCTTGTGGCCTCGGCGTCTAGAGCTTCTGAGCTGGCAGCGCCGATCTCCCAAGGTTGCGGCGCCGAGGTCGCCCTCTCAAGACGGCGACGCACCGGCGAGGCGACTTGGAGAAGCAGCCGCGCTTCGGCCTCGTCCATGGCCGGCGGCTCCGACGGATCCACCGGCTGTTTGTCGTGCGGTCTCCCAGACGGCGGTGGAGGTGGCGGCGGCGGCATGAGAGCGTCCGACATGGAGGCCTCGCCGCTCTCCTTCTCCGCGACGGGGTTCTCGGTGCCGGCTCCCCCGGTCTGCCCCGTGAACTCCGGAGGCGGCGGTGCAGACGATAGTGGGGGGACGAGCATCGCCGATCGGCGACGCGCGGCCTCCTCGGCGCGCCGTCTCGCCGCAAGGGCGGCTTCGGCATCATCCAGCTTTTTCTGGGCGGAGGCGGCCGCCCTGTCGGCCTCCTCCTTCTCCAAACGGGCGGCCTCCTCCTCCTCGCGCTTCTCCCGCGCATTCCGCTCCGTCGCCTCCCGGAGGTCGGCGGCAGGGTCGGGCCGCCGAGTATTGGCGGACGTCTCTGCCGACCCCATGACGGAGGGGACGGCGACTCTCTCAAGGGAAAGAGGGGCCCTGAAGAAGAATGGAGGGAGTATATAAACAAAGACTCGGACAAGATTCAACGAAGAAAATAAAAGAGCGTGAAGACTTACGCGGATACTAGCGGCGGCTTTCTCACTTCCCTTCTGAAGCGATTGGCCTTCGCGACCGCCTCCTCTCGTCTGGTCGCGGCGGCCGCCCCCTTGAACTTCTTCAATTTGCCGCCGGGCGCACTCGGCCCGGCGTGACGCCTCTTCGCGACGCCTTGGCCTGCGGAGGAGCCGGCGCCCGACGGGCCGATCCTCAGCTGGTGGCGTAGAGCGACTTCGCCTTCGGCGTCGTCATCAGGCCAGTCGGCGAAGGTGGCCGAGGGCCTGAAGTCGCCTTCTGCCCCTCCTCCCCCGCCTTCGGCATCGGCTTCCATCGCCGCCGCCCCCAAGTCGGGGTCGTCGACATCGCTCTCCGCGCGGTCGGGAACATACTCGCGGGGCTGCCTCGTGGCGCCGGCGGCAGGCTGCATAAGAGGATTCTAGTTCAGAAGAAGCCAGCAAGAGTCAGAAGCCGGAGTCGGCTACGGAAAAAGACAAAACAGCAGGGAGACGCGACTTACCACTGGTGGAGGGTTGTCGCGCGAGTACGGCTCCTTGCCGAACTGCCAGTCCTCCTCATACTCGCAGTGCGCGATGTAATTCACCATGTTCGCCACCTCCTTGCGGGGCATCTCCTTGGTGCTCATCCGACTTGGGTCTCGGAGGCCGCTCATCTGATAGATCAGGTGAGGCCAGCCTTGGAGCGGAAGAACTCGGCGCGCCACGAAGGCGGCCAGCAAGTCGTCCCCAACAAGTCCCTCCGACTGCGTCAAGACTCGGAGTCGCGCTACGGCGGCGGCTCCGGCAGGAGTCAGCATCTTGACTCGGTGGGACCAGCTGGGGAGCCGCCCAGTCAGGGGAGCGGCGTTGTAAGGCGGCAAGTTGACCCAGTCGCCATCGGAGGCGAGGTTCTTCACGTAGAAGTACGAGCGCTGCCACATCTTCACCGACTTGATCAGCGTGATGGGAAGAAAGGGGTTGTCGGCCGTCGAGCGCCGCATCGCGATGAAGGCGCCGCACTGAGCCGGCACGCCAGCGATGTGCGTGCCGAGCTTAGAAGAGAAGAATTCTCCCCACAGCTCGATGGTGGGGAGAACGCCGAGGAAACCTTCGCACAGAGTGGTGAAGGCGGAGAGCAACACCACGGTATTCGGAGTGAGGTGGTGCGGCTGAAGACTGTGGAACTCCACGAACGAGCGGAAGAAGCCGCTCGCCGGCAGCCCCAGGCTGCGCATAAGGTGCGAGCGGAAGATGACCCGCTCGCCCTCTTCCGGCGCCGGCCGGATTTCCCCCTCCGGCGCGGCGCGGGCGCGCACGAGGTCCGCGCTGGGGAGACGGCGGGTCCGCCGGAGGAACTCAATGTGTTCTTCCTCTACCTCCGAGCCGTCCCATACGCCGGAGCGCACGGCAGGGGCCGCGGCGGAGGAAGAGCTCATCGCCGCGGTATGGCGTGCTCTTGCTCAACGGCGGAGGAAGGAGGGAGAGAAAGCAAGATGAGGCGGGGGAGCGGGGAAGAAGGGCGCGCAAGCTGTGCCGCTCCGTTTCCCCCCGCCTACTTATAGCCCTGCGGGCTGAGAAGCCGAGGGGGCGGGCGTGGGATTAACTGCGCACGAAGCCCCACGCCGCCCCACAATTTGCCCACGAAGTTACTACGCGCATTAACGACGTGGGAAAACCAACCGTCCTCGACCGCAACGGATCTGTTCGTATGCCGAGGCGCGGTAGTGGCGGGCCTCGCCTGACGGCCCGTCCCGTCACGCGCGTGGGCAGGCAGACTGTTCTCCCCACGTGGCGCCACGCGATAGGATCGCCCTGATGGCTGCGGGAAGCGTATCAGGCACGCCGCCTGGCTTCCCGCCACGACTTCTGAACTGAGGCTCTTCACTGAAGACTCCGACTGTCGACAGTCGGCCCAAGGGAAGACGGCAGCCGAGTCCCCGAGTCTGCACTTTTAAAGATTGAAGCTGTTGAAGCCCCACAATGCAGCGACCGCAGGGCTTCACCAGCTTCGGGGACTACTGTCGGAGTAATGGGCCACGGGTAGGCTAACCCGAGGCCCAGGACATTTCAAGACATCGGGGCAGGCCCCGCCCCTCAGGCTGAGTCCCAGGGGCGACTCCAAAATATGCCGAGTCCCAGACGGCGACTCCCAGATAAGCCGAACCCAAGCTGGCGACTTCCAGAGAGGCCGACTATGGAGAGTCGGCCCAAGACTCCTCCCTTATCCCGAAGTACGACGCGGGGTACGGTCACGGCATGGCCGTTTCCCCCCCCCCCCTGCTTACGAAGGGCCGGCATGGCTACAGTGAGCCGTATCGCGGGAAAATCTCCAGCGAGATGCGGCACTGTTGCCATGCCTGCCCTGACCTCAGCCACAGTACGCAGTACACTATGCCCTCGACGCCGGCTTGTACGACCCGAAGGCGGCAGGGCCGCCTATCAGTGGGTGGGCCGAAGGCGGCCTGAGCAACCCGAAGACGGACCTGTGGGAGTCGGCCTCCCTGGAGTCGGTCGACTCCTCCCGGGCCCCACGAGCCATTAATCAGATAAGATGGGGAATGGCGATAGTGATCGCCCGATAGACGGCGGCACTGTTGCCACGACCCGATGACCGAGCCTGCGTCATCAGGAGCGCCGCTACAGTGTCAAGACTGTCCGCGGGACCCGCCAGTCGACGGGCCCCAGAAGCCGGCGGGAAGGACGGCGGCCTGAGAGACAGACGGCTGGGACCCGCGCCCAGCCGGATTACTATTGTACACCCGGGGGTAGGCCTATATAAACCCCCCGGTGCACCCATGCCAAGGGTTCGAACCTAGAGAGAGAGAGAGAGATAGACCAGATAGCCCAGGGAGGAGAGAGCTAGCCTTGCCCTCTCCTACCTCCCGAAACAGCTCCAGGAGCACCATTGTAGTCACTTTGCTTTAGTGATCATGCGGAGACCCTGCAGAGCAGCAGTAGGGGTGTTATCTCCTAGGAGAGCCCTGAAGCTGGGTAAGTTCCGCCGGCGTGCATGTCTTCGCCTCATCCCGCTTCCAGGCACCGGCGACGTTCTACTCGCTCCCACCATGATAAGCCATCCTTTGGCATATGTCGTATCCAACCCCCGACAGCCTGGGACTTGATGGCTATACGAGGCATATATTTTAACCCGTGAGGTCCAAGCTCGATAGCCCACTTAGCAACCCGGCCAGTTGCTTCCTTGTTCTGGACGATATCTCCTAAAGGAGCGGAACTGACCACGGTGATGGGATGGCCCTGAAAGTATTGCCTAAGCTTCCTGCTTGCCATAAAAACTCCATACACCAACTTCTGCCAATGTGGATATCTCTGTTTTGACTCAATAAGCACCTCACTGATATAATAAACCGGCCATTGAACCGGATACTCCTTACCGGCCTACTTGCGCTCCACCACAATAGCCACGCTGACAACCCGGGCGTTAGCAGCCACATATAACAGCAATGGTTCCTTATCAATGGGGGCAGCAAGAATAGGCGGCTCGATTAACTGCTTCTTCAGATCCTCAAACGCCGCATTAGCAGCATCACTCCAGACAAAGTTGTCTGTCTTTTTCATCATCTTGTATAGAGGGATGGCCTTCTCTCCCAACCAGCTGATAATCCGGCTTAGCGCTGCAATACGACCCGCCAGACGTTGAACATCATTGATACACGCCGGTTTAGCCAGGGACGTAATAGCCTTGATCTTTCCCGGATTAGCTTCAATGCCCCTGTTAGACACCAGAAAACCCAAGAGCTTGCCTGCTGGTACACCAAAAACACACTTGGCCGGATTAAGCATCATCTTATAAATCCGGAGATTATCAAAGGTTTCCTTCAAATCAGCTATTAATGTCTCTGCTTTCCTGGATTTCACAACGATATCATCCACATAAGCATGAACATTGTGCCCAATATGATTATGAAGACAATTATGCACACATCGATGATAAGTCGCCTGGGCACTCTTGAGCCCAAAAGGCATAGACACATAGCAGAAGGCTCCAAAGGGAGTTATAAAAGTTGTCTTCTCCTGGTCCTTAACTGCCATTTTGATCTGATGGTAACCAGAATAAGCATCCAGAAAGCTCAAACGCTCACAACCCGTCGTAGCATCAATAGTTTGATCAATACGAGGGAGAGCAAAGGAATCAGCTGAACAAGCCTTGTTCAAATCCTTGTAATCCACACACATACGCCAAGTGCCATTCTTCTTGAGTACCAGCACCGGGTTAGCCAACCACTCAGGGTGAAAAACCTCCACAACAAACCATGTTGCCAAGAGCCGGGCTACCTCCTCACCAATGGTCTTGCGTCTTTCTTCATTGAAGCGGTGGAGAAACTGCTTGACCGGTTTAAACTTGGGATCGATATTAAGAGTGTGCTCAGCGACTTCCCTCGGTACACCTGGCATGTCAGAAGGTTTCCATGCAAAGATGTCTCAGTTCTCACGGGTGAACTCGATGAGCGTGCTTTCCTATTTTGGATCCAAGTTAGCGCTGATGCTAAATTGCTTGGATGAATCGCCAGGAACAAAATCAACCAGCTTAGTCTCATCAGTCAATTTAAACTTCAAAGCTGGATCATGCTATGTAGTTGGTTTTTTCAAAGAAGTCATATCTGCCGGATCAACATTGTCCTTATAGAACTTTAGCTCCTCTGTCGCACAAACCGACTCGGCGTAAGCCGCATCACCTTCCTCACATTCCAAAGCGATCTTGCGGCTTCCATGTACAGTGATGGTCCCCTTATGACCCGGCATCTTGAGCTGCAGATAAACATAATAGGGCCTTGCCATGAACTTAGCATAAGCCGGCCATCCAAATAGGGAATGATACGGGCTCCTGATTTTCACCACTTAAAAAGTCAATGTCTCTGACCTCGAATCATGATCATCTCCAAAAGCAACCTCCAGCGCTATCTTACCGACCAGATAAGCCTATTTACCAGGCACCACACCGTGAAAAACGGTGTTCGACGGTTTAAGATTCTTATCTGTCAACCCCATGCGACGGAAGGTTTCATAATACAAGATGTTGATACTGCTCCCTCCATCCATGAGTACCTTGATGAACTTATAACCTCCGAACTAAGGTGCCACCACCAACACCAGGTGACCCGGATTATCAACCCGGGGCGGATGATCCTCTCGACTCCACACAATGGGTTGTTCAGACCAACACAAGTAACGGGGCACCGCCGGTTCAATGGAGTTCACTGTCCTTTTATGAAGCTTCTGATCACGCTTGCACAGGCTAGTGGTGAAGACATGATACTGCCCACTATTCAACTACTTCGGGTGGCTCTGGTAACCCGACTGTTGCTGTTGCTGATTCCCCTGTTGATTATAACCTTCCTGGTTTCCCTGATTGCCTTGATTGCCATGTCCACCCTGATTACCTTGAAATCCTGAACCGGAGTTACCTCCACCATAACCCGGCCCATGAGACCCGGGTCCTGAACCGCCAGACGGTCCATGATCATATCGGAAAAGATCCGAGTTTTTGAACTCCCGCATAATAAAGCAATCCTTCCAGAGGTGCGTAGCTGGCTTCTCTCGCATCCCGTGCCTCGGGCAAGGCTAATTTAACAGGCGCTCAAGATTGACACCTGATCCTCCACTCTACGGGGGCGGTCTACCCTTACAACGCTGGCCATTGTCCTGCGCATTAGTGTTAGCCACAAAATCGGAATTACTATCCGCTTCACGCTTACCATTGTTCCCATGGCCCGACTGGTTATGTTGCTGCCCTTTCGCACCGCCGTTCTTCTTTCCCTTCCCCGGCTTCTCATCGTCAGACTCATGATCCTTGGTACTATCAGAATCGGCATATTTAACCAAAGCTGCCATAAGTGTTCCCTTTTCATTGCAGTGACACTTGAGTCGTCCCAACTTCAACTTCAGCGGCTTAAACCGGCAATTGCCCTCCAATGGTATGACTACTGAATCAGCATTGATACGGTCCGATGAATGCAAGATCTTTGAAACCCGGCGCATCCAATGGGTTGTTGATTTGCCTTCTTCTTCGACACAGGCGGCTAAATCCACAATTGACATGGGTTGTTTGCATGTGTCCTTAAAGTTTGTTATAAACCGGGCCTTTAGCTCAGCCCATGACCCAATGGAGTTAGCCGGCAAACTTTTCAGCCAAGTGCGAGCCGTTCCATCCAACATCATGGTGAAGCGCATGCCGCTTCATCCACATCCATCATCTCCATTGCCATCTCATAACTTTCGACCCATGATTCGGGGGGTAAATCAGCAGTGTAGTTGGGCACCTTACGCGGACCCTTGAAATCCTTGGGCAGCCGCACATTGCATAGGGCCGGGGTGAGACACGGCATCCCCCAAGAGCTGAAAGCAAGACCTCGTTCCACTGACGTCGTCGAACGAACTGGAGTAAGCTGACGGTCCACATATTGTGCCGCTAACTCGGCTTCTCGATGCGCTCTACCATTATCCACCACGTCCTAAGCATTTGCACCACCGCGCGCCGGATTAGGCCCTCGAGGGGCGTCATGGTTCCGTGCACTGCTTGACACAGCCGGTGCATCAATGTGCCTGCTGTAACTCCTACTCAGGCGAGGGGTTGAATGAATTCTGTCTCGACTATACGAATAAGCCTGCTGCTGAACCATAGCCGTTTGAAGGAGATCTCTGGCCCGCCGCGTCTCAACCACCGCTAGAGACTCGCCTTCCATTGGAATAGCTGCCAACCGCGATGCCGCAGCGATCATGTTATCCAAAGGGGTGGAGAAGTGAACCGGCGGTGTCGGCATGTACTGCGGCGGGTCATGGGTCCGTCGAGGCTGGTCCGTCACCCGTGGCTGATCCGGTACTCCTGTCCCTGGTGCTTCAACCCGGTTCCCCGCTGCTGGATTACTGGTTCCTGCTCCTGGCGTGTTGAAGAGATTCATTGCTTCATAAACCGATGGCAGACGAGACCGATGCCTCCTCCTCAACACGTCGTTTGAAGTGTTCTGATCCAGCATGAGCCGGTAATTCTCTGTCTGAATCCGCTATGCCTGAGCATCTAAAGCGGCCCGCTCATCAGCCATCCTGGTTTCCTCAGCCGCCAAGTCCTCCTTGGCCTGAGCTATCTGACCCCGCAGCTTCGTGACCTCTGTGTTATGCTGATCTTGAGTCTCTGGGGTAACCTCTGTGGTCAGTAATGTCGTCCAGGCGTCCAATAAACTGGACAGGACTTGAGCCGGCCGGCGCGCGGGGCCTCCTGCCCCAGCTGCCGATCCGAAAATCATCGCTGCTGCAGTTGAGGAGTGCAACGTGGGCTGCGTACCGGCCATGAAGATCGCAACCCGGTTCGGCGGTTCAAAGGGGTCCGGAATATAGTCGCCATCGGAACAGCCCCCAAACAGGCCATCTTGCAGTTGGTACAGTGACTCGGTCTCACCGGTGGATGATTCGCCATCAGAATAAACGACCGTCTCACCGTCGGACACCGGTTCAGACTCCGCACCATTGATGAATCCTACGAATGCACGCTTCATGGCAGGCTGAACCCGGGCAGGGCTTGCATGCTGAGCCGTCTTGATGAGGTCGACGCAGATGTCCGGCTCAGGGCCCGGTTCACTGATCTTGCCAATGAAGACGTGAATTCCTCCAAAGGAGGACCCGGTACCCGTACTCGATTGAGCCGGCGTCGTGGCCTCAGCCTGCGTCATCGATGTAGAGCTTGCCGCGACGACTCTTGGTCATCTGGCCCACAGTGTATCCCTTGAGTCCTTCAAAGTTGTCCTTTAAGAACTCGAAACCATCGCGCGAGAGCCCTATGGTGGGCGCCAACTGTTGTGGAATTATCACGCCAGATGTCCTAGTGTGAGGACTTAGTCGTGGAGCCATCGCAACGAGATTAGCATAAAGGGGTTAAACCGGACAAAGGACACGGGGAGTTTATACTGGGTCGGCCCCTTGCGGTGAAGGTAAAAGCCTATGATCCAGTTGTGGTGGAATTGATGGGGTCTCGATGAGCAGGGAGCGAATCCGCTTTACCTATCTCTCGAGTTGTTGTTTCTTGTCCCTTAAACGCCACCGGGTCGTCCCTTTATATACACAGGTTGACGCCCGGCGGTTTACAGAATCCCGACACCGGCTCATACACGTGTCCGGCTCGGTTTCTACCCTTTCCCATCTTACAACACAAGTTACATAATACGTGGCGGTTTATGTCTACGGGCCCTAATCCGCCTTTGGCCCTGGGCCTCTAGCCTCTTCAGTAAAGCGTCAAATATCTTGTCTTTATGAGCTTCAATACAGATGACTCCTTATGAGTATAACCTGGCCCCTCCTGGGCGATTTATACTCAGTAGTTATATCCCCAACACGACGCAAACCGATCTTATATCCGAAAAACCAAAAAGAAAAACATCGATCAAAATGACCGGCGGGAGAGAGAAAAATCTGGATCGAAGGATCGGGAAAAAGGCTCTCTAGGGCAGCCGGTCAATACGACCGGCGGACGAACCCTAGGTACGGACGGTGCAGCCCCCGGTGGCGGCCATAGAGACCGACCGTCCCGGGGGCGGCGCGGAGTGGAAGCGGCGACGACGGCTAGGGTTTGGATCGATTAGGCTGATGCTATGTTAGAAGAGATGGAGAGGGATTTGACGGAATCGATGATGTATTGCTTGGGTCTCGTAGGCATGTATATAGGAACAAGACAGCCAGAATATTTCCTAGTCTATTTTACGTTTCCAATCTAATCATGATACCCAACCCAATTGATAGTACAACACGGGATCTACCGCAAGAGAGAGTTATGCATGTCCATGACTGCCTACATATGGCTCCAAACAGCAATGGAGAAGGGGTCGTCCTTGTAGATGTGCTTAGCGGTTTCCGGCTCCTCCAGGCGCAAGTGGCATCTCGGATCATGCGACCAACAGTATGCTGACCAGATCTTCGCCGGCGAGAATTTGGGGTGGGATCCGTGGGTTTGAGCCGTGTAGGCCAAAGCCAAGGAGTAAATGTCATCGGATGTCCATTCCAAGATATTCGGTCCTCCTGGCTTGGAGCAAGGGCGGTTAGGATAGCATCGTCCAAAGGTGGACAAGTCACAGAGCTGAGCCGGGGAATGAAGACATGCAAGGATAGAGATCTAATTCTCATCTTCTAGCTCCTTCATATTCGTCCTAATATTTCTGGTTGCGATCTTGAAGAGCTCGGGAGCGTAGGCCTTGAGGAGGTCCTTACTGCTCCGGTTGTCATGCCAGAATAGCAACTTCACTCCATTGCTGATGGTGATGGTGGTCGATGCCCTAAATAAATCCATGTTGGCGGTGGAGGCCAAGTTTGGCCGGTGATCTTGTTCATTTTTTTTAAAAAAGGAGGATGACCCCTGGCCTCTGCATATGATATGGAAGATACATGCGGCCACTTTATTGATTATTTTCGAGGTCCTTACAAAGTATTACAACACTATGCCTGAATCCGCCATCTTGGCAACATATGCTACTACTTCTATCCAAATGATAAAGGCGTGTTAGCTGGGCCACTACCCAGACCACTCATCTAAGGCTAACATCAAAATGATGAAGGGTGCTAGCTGGGGGTGATCTTGTTCATGGCCCTTAATCAATCATCCCTTGTATGCTTCTTCGGGCTAGTTTTCTGCATAAATCGAGCCAATATATATATTCTTCTTCAGGAGCACGGCGAGGTTCCGTCAAAAAAGAAAAAGTACATCATGAGATCTAGAGTGCTCAATTTCAGCATGGGAAAACCCCATGTCAAATTCGACAGCAGCTAGATCCCAGATGTAAACAGACGTATATTTCACTCAAAGAAAATGATGTATATAACTCTGCTAGAGAGTGGTTTTCCCATCCAAAGGCTGATTTGTAAACACTTGCTCTTCCATGAGAAAGATGCATGAACCAGAGAGCACTCCAACGTTATGACTGCAGTTGCACATATAAAAACAATACATTGTCGTCCATAAACCTTCTGTCTGAAAGAAAAAGCTGAGCAAACTATGGTATACCCCTGTCTCAAGATAATTGATTTTGGGGAGTGATATGCTACTAGTTTCTGGTAGCATCAGCTCTACGTTTTTGGAGACAAAATAACAATAGCAACCAGTGTAAGATGCACACTGGAGACCAAACTAGTAAAACAAGGAGAAACTGGGGCTATGCCACCTCAATCGAGAAGGCACAAACTCTTCTGTAATTCTGTTTGTGATCTTACTCTATTTCTATCATAGTAACTTTGTACTGTTTGAAATCATCTCTCCATGGCCTGAATTGGTCGTGATGCGCAATATTCTACAAAGGAAGGGAGTAGATTATTAGGGACACAGGTCAGTACATTCAGTTGGCCTAACTAACCAAATAAGGGGAAATGTAATATTGCTATGTAATTGGCCATTTGATAGGGAAATCCATCTCTTTTTTTGCGGGGAGGGACCACCTATATAAGAAGCTGGCACATACTATTAACAATCAAGCAATATGAAGAAATCACATGGTAGTTACTCCGTTGTGAACTAGCTTTATCTTTTGCAAAAGTGAACTAGGTTTATGCCATGATTTTTCAAAATTAGCAACAAGAAAAACTCACACTGATGCACCGTAGCTGTTAGTACTTTGCTGCAAATAAATTCATTAACTACGATTGGTAATGTACCAGCATGATCTTTAACAGGTCAATATTGGGCTGCCTCCATTAACAAAAAATTCTCTAAACAAAAAGAAATAGATTTGCTCTAACTGGGAACAGGTAAAAAATGTATTACTCCGTTCTTTAACAACAGGTGGAGCCATTATCGGTTATTAACGAAAAAACAAAGAAATGCTATGAATGAGGTTACCTCCATCCAGAAGAAAAATCCACGCAACAGAGCTAACTGGTTGGGTTTGCTGGTGCTTTCTACACGTACTTGTTTCGCAAGTTCTGAAGTTAAATACAATAAAACGTGTTGATTAATAGTACGACTTGTAAGAATCAGTGTTTCTTGAACAACCGCATAACAGATTACTTCAAACCAGATACCAATATGATTTGCTGCTACTTTCTCGTCTTATTTGGAAAGATAACTTCTCAAGCAAAAGATAGTCATTTATTATAGCAAATAAAATAAACCTTTGGACATGTGCTGAAAGCTAAGTTACTCAATTTTAATTCAACACAGCGCATTCGTTATCAGTATAGTTCTCCACAACAAACTATTTCTATTTCAGGTATTTGGCAAAATTGCTCCAAAATCCTCTCACAGGAAAGCTGGACTTCTGCGCCGGCATGTTGTGTTGTGTAATTGCTCCACAACCACTTTTCTTCTATCAATTTATTGAGATGCAAGCTTTGTATTTTACCAAAGAAGAAAATAAGAATTATATGAAAATTTGCGCAATACAATTATGAAAATGCCACAATGCTTGTTGTTCCGAAGTCCTGCTAATTACCTAAGCGTACAGGGGTTTCAAGTGTATCTATAGAAAGTGTATGTTCACCATAGATTCAAGCAATCCGTCAGCAAGATATTTTGGACATAGATTTAACAAGCTTGTAAACCAATATATCACCGAAAAACACAATGTTGGCTTGCAAATTTCAAGGTTCAAAAGGAAATGTCAATCGCGAGCAAAGACAACCACAAATTGTTTCTTAAATAACAAGGCAGAGTGTTCATTAGGCATGGAAAATGATTCTGATCCTATAATCATTATGCATAAAAGTTACTTTAGCCATGTGGTCGCAATAATTCCCAGAAAGATGTTTCAACATAAAAATAATAAGGGGAATAGTGCATAACAGAAGTCCAATGAACAAAAAAAGTATGTACGTAGTATAAAAGCAAGCATACCTGGGTAACCATCAAAATATGATGGTCGCCTTTCATTTTCAGAGTTGTAGTACTTCACGCCACCCCGTGTTTGCCTTTTCATTGTTGCCAGAGGGCGAATCATAGCCTTGTCAAGCAGCGTATCAAATTCTCCCTGGCTAAATGGTTTGCGGAGAAGACGCATCAACTTTTCCTTGAATTCAGAATCTGGCCTCTCCATGATATGGGTTGGCCATACAACACCATGTAATTCCTGTGACACATGTGGTAAGCAATTCAAAGTATTCCAAAAAAGAAAAACATCATGTAATTCCTGTGAAACAATGAATTTACCATGATTTATGAGTATGCTGAATATGAGAATTATTATTTAAAAATCTCTCATAATAATAACTAAAACCAGCAATATAATGAAATATTTGAAGGATCATTTAAACCCAAATATTGATAACTGAACCATATACACTTTTTCAGCAAATATGCTATGCATACTATGGTATGTACTATGTATGGATAATTTTCCATTATTTTGTCAATGTTAGTGTTAGTGCTCGTCTTTACCATCGGAAAAACTTGTTTCCTTTTTGCCATTCCTGAATTCACACGGGCTAGGGCTAGGCTTTGCAAACTCGCGCTGAGTCCTAACGTGAGTGTAATGTTGCAGGTATCTGGTGGGAGTATATGTTCAGATTTCCGTATTCAACGGAGAACTCTTTGTCATTTATGTGTATATTCACTCATAAATAGTGCATCGTCAAACATTTGTCATAATTTATCCAAAGTTGTCTCAATTTTATAAAAACAACCTATTTGTTGTCACACCCCAAATGATTGTTGTTGTGGCCTTAAATTCTCCATGGAGCATGGGAAATAACTTAGCAAACATATAATGGTATAAGCAAGTCATAACTTGGCAGCAGAGGACATGATAGGAACCCTATGAGACCAAATAGGGAATGGATCAAAATCTAATCTACCACGAGGCATTTCCAAGATTGACATTATAATTTTATACTATGTTGACAATTGGGTCAGAGCTCTGGTACTCGGTAATTAAGAAGATGTGTACCCAACGAGGTCGAAAGACTGAAACTTGGG
The DNA here is from genome assembly GCF_002162155.2 of Triticum dicoccoides. NCBI lineage: Eukaryota > Viridiplantae > Streptophyta > Magnoliopsida > Poales > Poaceae > Triticum > Triticum dicoccoides. Next base: position 589,579,925 of record NC_041383.1, on the reverse strand, counting down.
TGACTGCAATTATTTCGAATTCGAGTCAAATCTCCACCCTGCCAGATAGTTGACTACTAGTTAGGCCTTCTAGACACGGGATTTAGGAAGGAATGATGAAGGTTTTCAAGTCATATAGTACATATTTAGGATTACTTTTAGTGAGCATTACACATATTGGCATAATTTGAGCGACACAAGATGAATAATGACTATATATCTCCTGGGCTAGGGTTTATGACACTTGGGTTGTGCAGTAACTTTCTTGTACCTTAGAGTGACATCTTACGGAAGTGCAACTTTATGGGTAGATTTAACGGGATTTTTTTTCTCGAATATGCACAAGCATGCGTATCATGTATTAAAGAAGAAAAGCAAGATGGCCCATCCATGTCCATGGTATCGCTACATTATGCTTACAATGCTTTGCACTCCACATCTACCCTTACCCTTAGCATGAAAGTGGACTACTCGCTCTGAACCCACCTAGTCAACGCCCCAAAGTAGGGGTCTAGTTCTCCTTTTAATATACCGGCCAGCCTCCACACTTGACCCTCGGTAATCATCCTACTTATCACATGTTGTTTCGAGGGTGTTGCTCCATCAAACACAATTGCATTTATGTGCTTCCATAGTTCCCACATGGTCAAGGTGAGAATGGCTCGTATGTCTCTTGGTTTGTGCCCAACACCAACCATGCTGACGCACCATTTGTCAAGTATGTCGTTTGTCCACAATGCCTACCTTGGCATGCCCAGGGCTCTACTGATTTCCCACCAGACAGTTCTCGCGAAAACAGAGTCCAGGAGAATGTGGTTGATTGTCCATCTTGTCGAGCACAAACGGGCATGTATCTTGATGCGGTAGTCCTCCCCTGCTAAGTCTGTTGGATGTCTAACTACTGGTCCTTGGGGCTATCCGCATGAAGAGGCGACGTTGCAAAGGCGCATTGGATTTCCAAGTGAATTCCGCTATGAGTACGGCGCCCCCCCCCCTGCAAACTTAGTGGCATAAGCAGATCTCACCATTCTTCTCCCAGGACTAAGAGATGGTGTCCGGAGTCTCAGGAACTAACTGCACCGCTGCCACTCTTGGCCATACCGCCAAGTACTCTAATAACATGGCCAAGTCCAGGTTGGGGCCCACATCTCATGCTCTTGTTGCGTCCAATAAGGCAGCCCTGACCATTCGAGTAGATTTTAACCTCTGAGGAACCTTGGAGTATAGGTGGGGTGCCATATCTTCCATTCTCATCCCATCGAGCAATTGTTCTTCCTGGAAAAGGTGGTGCTCCCATCACTGGTAGTGGCCAGAGTGGTTGCTCCGGATATTGCTAGGGATTCATCCGGTATGGCGATTTTAACTCCTCCCAATGTCTGCCTTGATCCACATGGTGACCAAGGCCATCGAGCTTGCATGGCAATGCTAAACTATCTCAGGTTGGGGATGCCCAGACCACTAACACACCTCAGGGCGCAGACTGTCTCCCAAGACACTACACAACTACCACCACTCGCATCCTTCTTGTTTAGTGCCACCCAAGTTTTCGAAGGGAATTCAAGAGCGAGCATAGAGTGTACCGGAATTATATCAAAGTACATGGAGGATTGGGAAATTACTTATTTCATATGCCTAAAATTAATATGTTCCTTTGTCTATGGTGCATTATGGTATGGACTTAGGATGTGTTTCTATCAACATTGTAGTTTTATCCCCCTAATATGTGGAAGTAGCAATTGTCAAGGACCCACTCTCAAGTTGTTCCGATTTGGCCATGCATATTAATGCCAACATTGGTACAATCATAATATGGACATAGAGTTGTGAAGCATCATTTCGCCCCAAAAAAGGTATGAACAATGAAGTGTATGAGATCGCTAGCACGATCATACAAAAACTTGGTATATGTTAAATACTAGCTAGTTCTGCTAAATGAGGCCATAACTAAACAATCTTTGACTTCAAACTAAACAGCATCTTTATTTGGAAAAGGGCCCCCTCGAAAGAATCAACCAAGGAGCTTTTGAACTACGTAACTAAGCCTACCTAGAGGACCACACATAACCACCGCTCATGATGGCCCCATGACAATGTTTACAGATCAGATCCTACCCACATTGGAGTTAGTGAGCACGTAAGCACAAGTATAAGCCATCCTTTGTATCCATGACAGCTTTAGCTTGCATAAGAAGCAAGCGACTGCGATAAGTTCATGTATGTGTGTTGATAGGTTAATCAAATAGTAAAGCTAGGGTTTATCACTAGGACATGAAAGTTCATTTTCAATGCATTGTACGTAGTTTTGTACAATTATGTAAGCATGATTATCATCAACAGACCCATCCATGTATGCATGCCAACAACCCATGTTATGCTGACCTTGACCGCTTCGGCGGAGCCTTGGGCCTGCGCTAGCCTTGGTTCCAATGGAACAACCCGGAGCGCCCTTGGGTCGGTTCGAACCTGCCTTGCAGTGACTCGGACATGGATCCATTTCATGCCTCTACCACAATCACCGTTTGCGATGGCGTGTAGACAAGTTTTTGAAAAGATTACTGTATTGGGTATTCCGCACTTTGCACCGTGCCCCAGAGCTTTTCAAGATTGCAACTAGGAAGATCAGGACGATGAACCAGGGTCTCCAGGGGATAAGTGGATAACAGTTGTCGTAGGCCTTAACACCCCGACGCAACTGCGTATGGATGGCCTCAGATGAATTCTTGACTAAATTTGTGTATAAGATACCCTTGGCCATGTGCAGCCTTTTCGTATTGGGAAGGTTTGGAAGGAAACAACCACTCCCAAATGCAAGCTTTCTACTTGGCTCGTGTTGCATGGTAGAATCCTGATGACGGCGGATCTGGCAAATAGGATTTGCCCCATAGCCCGGTTTCACTTATGCTTAGCGACCAATGAGACACCGTGCCACCTTTACAAGGATTGTCCCTTCTCAAAGGACGTATGGAAGGCGGTGAATGTCAAGACTGCCATGTGTCCCTGATGATGACAAAAAACCCTAATCAATCTGTCAACAATTTGTGGGAGGAATACCTGGCTATCCCTTGGGAGCAAAGTTTGAAGGTGCAAAACAAGAATTTGATCTACACCCTATGGAATGCCTGGAAAAAGAGGAATCGCCGGGTTTTTGATGGACAGGGAATGATTTATCAGGTTGTGGCGCACCTAGCCCTAGCAGATATCCGTGCACAATTCTTGTAGTTGCCTCCTTCACGAATAGTGCACCTGCCTCAACTATACTTCCCAAAATAGTCGCTTGTAAAAGCAGTTGTAAAATAACCATGTTCTTGTAATTGAAAGGCGACAGCATTGCCAATTACTCGAAAAACCTACCATATCCAATAGACTACTAGATAGTCTGACTAGGCGCTTGTAAAATTCAAGAACCAACATATCCATGGTATGTATCCGAAGAATTCCAAACAACAAGATAAAGGAAAGTATTTTGAATAAAGCAATCTATTTTGATTCTCCCAAAATAGACGTTACTCTAAAGTCTACTTATGATCATTTTCAGGCGGACTGAGCATAAGTCGAGCAGATCTCCGAAGTTGTGGCTTTCTGTTGTTGCCAGTCTGGAAGTGCGACAAAAATCAGGATCACATATTAATTCATTACTTGAAACTTTGAGAGAAGAAAAAGGAAACCACACGACTATGTCATAAAAATGTAGATTGGTTAGAAGCGAACATGTAATGTTTTAGAATTCCATCAGAAACACAACTCTAGTTTTTGATTCGTCTAAAAAATTCTACTTGCCCTATGTGCCTAGTCAAAGTGTGCCGAAAGAAGCAAAGCACCATGAGTTTAATATGTTTACTAGGATACTAGAGAGTATTTTGCTCCATCCAAATCAGCACAAATATAGTTGCATGATATTTATTTGAGGCAGCTCAAAGCATGACATGGCTCGTGCCAGTCCTCCCTCCATAGATCACTTTCTTGAGGTATATATAACAACGATCCACGCTTGCACCAAAGGCAGCAAGTGAAAACATCATTAAACAGATCCTTGATGCTAATATTTCTTTATTGCTTTAAAGAGTTATCATGTGTTGATATTACGTTTAAGAGGAGAAAAATACAAAGTAGAAAAAAATAGTCAAATGAATTCTATTTAGCCAAATAATTTTCATTTAGTTTTAGTTTGAAATGCATCTCTCTTCTTTAGTTCTCCCTTTGTTCCAATGAATAAGGCCCACGCGCAATCCAAAATTCAACTTTGACCGTGAATGATGCTCCATATTTATGTGATTTAAAATGCAGTATTGTAGTTTTCGGACATGTTGTAGGAAGCATCAATATCAGCTAGGCACATTGGTACAAGATATACATATTGATCGACTATTATGTGGTACAAGATACATCTACCAACAACCACATATATAAATTTATAAACCACATATCTACATCTACTAACAAATAGTGCAGGCTGAAAAAAAATGCATAGGAAATTCTGGCTGAAAAAAAATGCATAGGAAATTCTCACCGAAGCAGTACGAGACTCGGCATTTTGTACATTATTTGATTTCCTTTTCCTCTTCACAATATTCAGTGTTTCCACAGGCAGCTCCTTCGATGGCTTCCCTTCTTCCTCCACCACCTTCATCTTCTTAGAACCATTTTTGCGTCCATTCTTCTCCTTCTGAATCTGTTTGCACATGTGTATGTAACATGTGCTTGCTCTGCTTTAGGCACACGACATCATATTTAACTGGAGAGGGGAAACCAAAATGATTTTACCTTTTGCGGATGCGTAGTGGAATTGTGCACACGAGATTTCAGCGCAGGCTCACCCGTGGTGATCACCACCACCTTCTCCTTCCCCTTCTCCAAAAAATATATATTATATTTAGCAAAAAAATCTTTTTGTTTTAGTTTGAAATGCATCTCCTACTTAGTACATTCTTAAATCCTAAATGGGCTACTTGCTGAGACAAGGTATACTCCATAAGTGTCTGTACTTTTAATATATTGATACCAGCGACCCCCAGATTAATTGCTGATAAATATACCAGTGACCATCTGCTGCTAGAACTGTGAGATCAAAGGGGAATTGGTGCCGGCTTTTTACAGTCAGAAGAAATGTTGTGGTTGTCCGTTGGCTTTGCGGCAGCCCTTGCTTAGCCAGCTCTTGATACTACCTAGATGACTATGATATTTACGTTGTGTAGACTGAAATTGTTTTCTACAAAAATGGGTGCTCACTATTTATCGCTGTTTCCGCACAGAGTTCTAGTAGGTGCAAATTCCCCTTGACCTCACATTCTAGAAGCAGACTTTTGACGGCACACCGAAAACAGCTAAAACCACAACAACGACATGGATTCAGTTCAGAATTTTCAGGGTAACATCATTTTACCTTCAGTTCAGAATTCTTTTCTGGCACCATCACAGCGATTCAGTTTAGAATTTGTACGGGTGAATTTTCCAAAGAAAAAAGCATCCCTTCACTTGCAATGCACTCTAGGATATTTTTTTTGGCACCCGAAAATGCCAATGGCAGCCATGTGATGACACCTTTCGCAGCAGCATCAGTAGGCAAATCTAGCAATAACACCTTTGGGTCTGTTTAGGACACATCTAGATGTGACTTAGTTATGTCACATCTAAGCTGATGTACACTTTGTTTGTGGTCTTTTTTTTGTCCTAGTTTTTTTTTTGTTTCTTGTTGCTGCGTTATATATTTATGGGAGCTTAGATGTGACATCCTTAAAAAACATCTACATGTGAATTAGACAAACTGCTCCAGTTTTCTACTTGTCAAATCGAAGCCTAATGTCAGCTAAAACACAACCAATACCTCTTAATCCAGCCGGGCACTTGCATACTTGTAGACTCTTATGTGGCATATCTACCCATAACCACAAAGACAAACCACAAACCACATCTCTAGTACTAAGACACGGTGCAGTTCGGGAGAAAAAAATTTAAAGGCATAGGGAATTCTTACCGAAGCAGTGTTCAGTGTTTCCGGATGTGGTTCCGCCGCCACCTTCATCTTCTTAGCACCATTTTTCCGTTCCTTATTCTTCTCCTTCTGACCCTGTTCGCACATGTATATATAACAAGTGTATATTCTGCCTTAGAAACGCGACACATATTTAACTGGAGAGGGGAGAAACGATTTTATCTTTTGCGGATGCGCATTGGAATCGGCCACACGAGACTTCAGCGCAGGCCCGCCCATGGTGATCGCCGCCACCTTCCTCTTTCCCTTCTCCTTCTTCCCAACGCCGCAGCCGTTCTTCCGTGAAGTAGCACGGGAAGCCGCTTCCACCCCATCCTTCTTCCCTGCCCCATCAGACTTGTCACCAACTGGAACCGACACCTCGTCCTGCCCGTATCGTGTAACCTTGCGGCCCATCACCAACACTTTTTGCCGATGCGCAGGGTCGTAATCGCGCACACGAGATTTCCCACTCGTGGTGATCGCCGCCACCTTTCCCTTCCCCTTCCGCTTCTCCTTGCTCCCAACGCTGCTGCCCTTCTCCCCCGAAGCAGCATGAGCAGCCGCTTCCTCCCCATCCTTCTTCCCTGCCCCATTAGACTTGTCAACAACTCGAGCTGGCACCGCTTCCAGCCCGCCTTCCGGCACGACCACTATTTGGTGGCCATTCACAAAGCGCACGCAACTCAAGTACTTGCGGTACTCCTCGTCTATGTCCTCCAATTTATCGTACCAAGGGATTTCCCCTGGGGAGTTCTTCTCCTCCACCGAGCGGTCGCTTCCTTCCGGGGCCGGGGAGCGGACGGGGCAGCTTTGGGCTTCGCCAGCGCCAGACGCGTCGTGCTTGGTGGTGACGGGAGGGGGAGGGGAGCCGCCCCGGGCAGGGATTCCCTGGGCGCCCATCTCAGCGGCGATGGAGTTGGCGCCGGAGCTTGGAGCGCATGGCCGTGGTGGCATGGTTGGGGCTTTGTGTGTGGGTTGGCAGCGAATGGAAACGGACGAAGAGGCGCCTCGTCTAAATCTGAAGTTTTCTTTTGACAGCCGAATATCTTGCGAGAAGCCAGAGGGGAGTGTTGACTAGACGGCCGGGATGGGAACACTCCAGCTCGGGAAGCTATCCAACGGCGCCTGATTGACGGAATAGTACTCCAATCTAGTATTTGCATATATTTAGCAAGTTTTAATTCGTAATTACAGCTGATTTTTCTGGAAGGCTAACATTGGCAGTGCATCCAATAGAAGAGTCGTGATATAATTGTGCTAATCATTTTGAAATAAATGCAGCAAATAAAAAGTAGTAATCCACTGGTGTAAAAGCAAATAACTTGGTATTCTTAGCTGGAAATACATTCAGTGCCAGCCCATTTTTAGCTGGAAATTGTAGGTGTGCTAATTATTTGAAATAAATGCATTGAATAAAAACAAATCTACTATTGTAAAACAAAATAAGTAACTTAGAATTCTTAGCTAGAAAAGATCCGGTGCCAACCCATTTTAGCTGGAAATCACAGGTGTGCTAATCTATTAGCGTAAACCAAATAACTTAGAATTCCTAGCTGGAAACCATCCGTTGCCAGCCCATCAACAGCGGCAAAGATACATGGCAGTCCTACTGGTCTAGCAATAGATACTCAAATAAAAGAATATATCTTAAACTTATTGAAAATCCTCCTGATGCTTCAAAACCTTTTCAACGGATATGGTAATCAAGTTGTCTTCCTAAACAGACGGTAAGGAGATTGGCCTGTATGGACTCACCCTTCACCCTCTCAGTACACCAGGCCAGGGGTCTCCCTCTCACTGATCAGACGGAAGCAGACCCAATATGTCTAAAACATTCCTCTTCATTGCATCCACAGTTTCAGGAGGGACATCTCTCTGGACTACACTTAGATCCAAAGGTTTATATCTTTGATAGAAATGCACTTATTTGGTTATTATGGATGCTGTCATTTTCTATCTGATCTAACTATTCGTCCAGTTTTTGGTCCCATGAAAGGTATGATTTTAGCGCGTCATCCCCTATCATCTCTTTGATGGCCTCTTGGGATCATGATTTGTGTTTGTGGTGCCGATATCTCGTTCAGTGTAGGAAAAGAAACTACAGGAAGATAATGAATTTCACCTAATGATCATATATCATTCTATGGTATTAGTAGTTTGTGTCAATATTGGCAGACGAGGGAGAGGGCGAGGGGGAGGAATCAGGGGCTGGGGAATGGAGAATGGTGGCTGGGGCTGGGCGATCTGTTTCTCTCTTTTTGTCTCTCGTTCGGTTGTTCGGCAGAATGGACAATCCACTCGCGACTCGATCTGAGGCACTGTTTCTAATCCTATGTGGACAATGCTATAGAAGAAAAGGATACATATCCTCTCTAGATTAACAGACCTGAAAGGAAAAGATTTAAAATGAAAAAACTTACGTCAGTGCCTATATATACAGTTCTTATTACATTCTTTTCACATAATTTTCTTAAGACCCACACCATAATTCAGAAACATTTTTCTTTCTTCACACTGATCATACTACATGATCATGCTACTGTAGAGGAGAACACAAAATATAGCGAATTTAGTTGGGACAATCTCTCACTTATTAACATTGCTTTAGTTGAAGGAAATATAACCTAGAGGCAATAATAAAGTTATTATTTATTTTCTCATATCATGATAAATGTTTATTATTCATGTTAGAATTGTATTAACCGAAAACATAATACATGTCTGAATACATAGACAAACATAGTGTCACTAGTATGCCTCTACTTGACTAGCTCATTGATCAAAGATGGTTGAGTTTCCTAACCATGGATATGAGTTATCATTTGATCAGTGGGATCACATCATTAGGAGAATGATGTGATTGACTTGACCCATTTCGTTAGCTTAGCACTTGATCGTTTAGTATGTTGTTATTGCTTTCTTCATGACTTATACATGTTCCTATGACTATGAGATTATGTAACTCCCGCTTACCGGAGGAACACTTTGTGTGCTACCAAACATCACAACGTAACTGGGTGATTATAAAGGTGCTCTACAGGTGTCTCCGAAAGTACTTGTTGAGTTGACGTATTTCGAGATTAGGATTTGTCACTCCGATTGTCGGAGAGGTATCTCTGGGCCCTCTCGGTAATGCACATCACTATAAGCCTTGCAAGAAATGTAGCTAATGAGTTAGTTACGGGATGATGCATTACATAACGAGTAAAGAGACATGCCGGTAACGAGATTGAACTAGGTATTGAGATACCGACGGTCGAATCTCGGGCAAGTAACATACCGATGACAAAGGGAACAACGTATGTTGTTATGCGGTTTGACCGATAAAGATCTTCGTAGAATATGTGGGAGCCAATATGAGCATCCAGGTTTCGCTATTGGTTATTGACCGGAGACGTGTCTCGGTCATGTCTACATAGTTCTCGAACCCGTAGGGTCCGCACGCTTAAAGTTAGATGACGGTTATATTATGAGTTTATATGTTTTGATGTACCGAAGGTAGTTCGGAGTCCCGGATGTGATCACGGACATGACGAGGAGTCTCGAAATGGTCGAGATATAAAGATTGATATATTGGACGACTATGTTCGGACACCGGAATGGTTTCGGGGAGTATTGGGCATATACCGGAGTACTAGGGGGTTATCGAAACCCCCCGGGGAGACTAATGGGCCTATTGGGCCCTAGTGGAGAAGAGGAGGGGCG
>NC_041383.1:589474388-589569974 GCF_002162155.2 Triticum dicoccoides | reverse complement strand
CGAATAGGACAAGGAGGGGGGCGGCGCCCCCCTTTCCTTTCCGCCTCTCTCTCCTTCCCTCTCCTCTCCTACTCCCACTTGGAAGGGGGAAGTCCTACTCCCGGTGGGAGTAGGACTCCTCATGGGGCACGCCTAGGGTGGCCGGCCCCCTCCCCCTCCTCCACTCCTTTATATACGGGGAGGGAGGCACCCCTTGGAGACACAACAATTGATCCGATCTCTTAGCCGTGTGCGGTGCCCCCCTTGTGACGCCCCCGATTCAATCGTACACTAATCATACACGCAAATGTGTACGATCAAGATCAGGGACTCACGGGAAGATATCACAACACAACTCTAGACACAAATAAAATAATATGAGCTTTATATTACAAGCCAGGGGCCTCGAGGGCTCGAATACAAGCTCGATACACAAGAGTCAGCGGAAGCAACAATATCTGAGTACAGACATAAGTTAAACAAGACTGCCTTAAGAAGGCTAGCATAAAAGCAACACGATCGAAGAGGCAAGGCCTCCTTCCTGGGACCTCCTAACTACTCCTGGTCGTCGGCGGTCTTCACGTAGTAACATCCATCGGCGGTGGCATCTGGCTCCAAGGATCCACCATCTGGTTGCATCAACCGGAAAGGAAAGAAAGAAGGGGGAAAAGGGGTGGCAAAGCAACCATGAGTACTCATCCAAAGTACTCGCAAGCATCAGATCTATACTAAGTATGCATTGGTATCAAATGGAAGGGTTGTATCTGTGGACTGAACTGCAGAATGCCAGAATAGAGGGGGAAGGCCTAGCCTATCGAAGACTAGCATCTTCACGCAGCTCCGAGCATCTTGCAGCATGTAGAAGAGTAAAGAATAGCAGTTTAATATTTAACAAACATGTTGTAACATTAATGCCCAGAGATCCTTCCTCGACTCCCTGCGAGAAAGCAATCCCGGAGCCACATATCTCAAGTATCCATTTGTAGTTGTATAAGATCAGGATATAAGTCTGAACTTCCGTTACCGTGGACACGACTATTAATAGATAATCTTCCCTGCAGGGGTGCACCACGTTACCCAACACGCTCGATCAATCTAGCCGGACACACCTTTATGGGGTCAATGCCCGCCCTCGGAAGATCAACACGTCGCAACCCTACCTAGGCTCAGCAGAGAGGTCCCCACCGGTCTATATCTAAGCACTCCGGGGTCTTGGGCCCATCGCCCGCAGCACTCCGGGTCGTTGTGTGCAGGGTGGATACCAGCACCGCCTCGGATGGCCAGTACGATCCGACCGTGCCACAATGTTGAACTGGACGTCTAACAAAGCTTCGACTGATAATGCGACGTCGAGGCCCATATCTATTCTCGCGTGGTGGTTAGTGTGTAAAGGCCAGAGGCCAACTCGGAACAAATACCCAAACCATAGTGTATTATTAGCTTGCGGAGACGAGCAGAGACTCACGATCAAAAGTGACCCCGTCGCCCCGTCTCGTGGACTTACGACAAGGGCTCAGAATGCCCGGCCGTGCCACGTCATTATCTTGCGGGTGCTCTCCGGGCTCGCCCGACTTTCACCAAGGTCTCAAGTAAAGTCAAGGTAACCGTGTGTCCAAACATCAAGGGGAAAACCCAAGGAATCACCCCCGGTGGATTCCACTCAATGTAATCATCAAGGTGAACGTAAGAGGGACCACCCCCGAGGTTCACACTTGAGGTGTTGAACGACAGAGCCGTATCGGGAACGGTGAAAGAGGAAATCACCCTCGATGACCACGACTGAATAGCTACACTACAGAATTATCATCAGGAGTGCGTTATGAGGGATCACCCTCAACACTCGATGGTAGCTCTGCAAAGTCGAGCAACTAAAGGGGCGTGAGGTGATGTGAGGTGTCGGGCTCTGGTCATCGATCACGTCGATCGAGGCGTCGATGATGAAGCAGGGGCAACAAGGACAAGTGGGGGGGTCACTGATGGATCACTAGCCAACCTATACTAAGCAGTTTAGGATAAGCAGGTAGGTAACAATAGCAGGTACAAAAGCAGGCTATGCATCAGAATAGGAGCAAACAATAACAGTAGCCAAATTAATGCAAGCATGAGAGTATAGAATGGGTGATATCAGGATGATCAAAGGGGGGCTTGCTTGGTTGCTCAGACAAGAAGGAGGGTCGTCGTCGACGTAGTCGATCACAGTGGCATCAGCAGCGGTCTCAAGGTCTACCAGAGAGAAGAAGGGGAAGAAACAGTAAATACACGCGGACATATGCATAACATGACATAAAGCGAAGCTAGAGGTGTTCTAACGCAGCGATAGGCGATACTGGCGAAGGGGGAGACATCCGGGAAAGTTTTCCCGGTTCCGGACGTCTGTCAGACAGATGAACCGGAGGAGAAAGGTTGCATGTTCGCTATGCTAGGGATGTGTGGCGGGCGAACAGACCGCGTATTTGGATTCGTCTCGTCGTTCTGAGCAACTTTCATGTACAAAGCTTTTCGATCCGAGCTATGGTTAATTTTCTATGATTTTTCAAAGTTTTAAATTTATTCTAAAATTATTTTTAATTCGAAAAGAAATGCTAAATTGCTAGGCGCACCCAGCACAGGGTACACAAAAGTGTACCCAGTGGCTGACAGGTGGGCCAGGGGGGACCCAGTTGACCAGTCAACGTTTGACTGGTCAACAGGGGTGGGACCCCCCTATCATTGACTGATTTAGTTTACTCTAACAGTTTAGTTAACTAAACTAGGTGGTTAGGCTAATTAAGTTTAACTAATTAAGTTAATTAACTATTTAACTAATTAACTAATTATTTTTATTACAAATATATTTTTTTACATTTCTTTTAAAAAACAGGGGCATGGGCCCCGCTGTCATAACCCCAGGAGCCTAGCGGGCGAAGGACATCACGGGGCTGGCGTGGACGCCCGCTCAAACGGCCACGACAGAGGCGAACGCGCCAGGCCGCTGGCGCTGGACGCCGGAGGTGGCCACGGGGATCGCCGGCGACGCGGTGGGGCGACAGAGGAGGCGGCGCGAGGCGAGCAGGCACCGCACGTGGGCAGGTGCGAGGCCAGGTGTGAAGCCGTGGGGAAGCAGCAGCTACGCAGCAGTATGCAGACGAGCGCGCACGCGCGGACGAGCCGAGTACGACCTCGGGCGACAGCACGCGCATGTGGGAAGAAGGGGGATTGGAGGAGGGGCTCACGAAGATCCGGTAGGGCAGGTCAGTGGGCTCGGGGAGGCACTGATGATGGTGAATCGATGACAACGAGCTTCGGCGACCAACGATGAAGACGAAGACGGTGGCGACGATGGGGCGGCTCCCCCGGCTCGATCTGGCCCCGAAGCCACCGTAGACGAGGACGGCGGTCCTCCTCGACACCAGCGGACGGCGAACTGGCGCCAAAGGCCATGGTGGTTCGCGGCGGCGTGCTCCTATACGTGGCTAGTAGCTCGATCCAGAGCGAGGGAGAGGTGAGGAAGAGGGGGAAAACAACTAGGGTTCGACAGAGGAGGAGGGTCGACGGCTTTTTGTAGGGCGCCGGGTGTGTCGGATGGCCGCCACGCAAGGCATGGCGCGGCCATGGCCTACAGATGGCCGCCACGATCCCCTTCTCTGCTCCTGTAGCGAGGGGGGAGATGAGTAGGGTGTGGGTTGGGCCTCCCAGTAGACTTAGGGCCCAATTACACATTAGGTAGGCTTTTTGTTCTCTCATTTTTTTGTCAAATAAATAGCTATTGTTTGCATTTATTTGAGTGAGCAAACAATCCTTGTTTTAGATGGAACTCCACACATAAGTATATGTCATTACTCTAGAGAGGCCCACAAAGTTTCAAGTCAAATTTTAAATTCATAAACATTTATTTGTTTTGAGGCCAGGGTATTTGTTGTAGGACCACTCATTAATTTACTAGGAATCTATTGGTGAGTCAAATGAAGTTGGTTTCAACATGACAACGATCAGGGGAATTTACAGAATTATTCGAACATTTTAGTTTTGACATTTAAAAACTTTTATTGTTTAGCTTGATTTTGAATTTTAAAAATGAACGGGATTTCAATCATCACGAGATTAATAACAGTAACCATTGTGACGTGGTATCATTAGCAGAGGTTACTGTAGCTTGATTATCCGGGCGTCACAATTCTCCTCCACTACAAGAAATCTCGTCCCGAGATTTAAGGGGTGGAGTAAGGGGGAAAGACTCGGGAAGGACGGAGCTCAACACAAGATAGGTACTTGGGGGATATCTCGGTGAACATGGCATAGAGGCATCTCTCGAATTGAACTTCAAGCAAGTCATCAAGAGCAAGGTAAGGAGGTGCAATAAGGAGCTTCAACTGGGTAGGCAACCATTCATTGCCTGAAATGGAGGGTGAAAGGGGGTTCATAACAATGGGAATAAGTATTGCATCTGATACTAGAACAAATCACAAGGAAGGTGGCTCGCGAATTACATACGAAACCAAGCGTGAGGAACAATTTTAGAAGACAGAGATGTACAGGAGAGTCGGGTTTCAATCTTGGGACCTGTGGGTTATGGGCCCACCATGTGGGTTAAAAGCAAGAAGGGTGCTAACATTTGCACGACCATGATAGCAAGGCAGTCAGAGTGGCCTGTTAGTTATATCAGCAACAACGTCGGTACCAAGGGCGAGGGATGAAGAGAACCATTTTCCTGCTCGTTAAGACAAGGCGGACCAATAGGCAAAGTTCTCGTCCATCGGTGGCTACCGAAATGTCATCAACAATAGTAACAAGGTCTTACTGACAAATTTTGTACACCGAGGTGTTACATAAGCAGGGAATTAACACTGCTCACATATGTTAGGTTACGAGAAAGCTTAAACAAAACAATGGAAAGGGAAGTGTAGACTCGAATCAGGTATCGGCGTTCTCGAGTGTCTAACAACTCAGAACCCGTGGAAAATTTGAATCGGCGAGAAATAGTTGATGAAGAACTCATAAGAAGTTATGTAGTTCCATGATATTCTCGAGATACAAGAGGTTAATACTCGAGGGTAGAGCAGAATAGGGGTTGGACAGGTGAAGTGGTCTGCAGAAGACAAGTACTTCAACTTGCCCGAGAAAGGGGGTCCAAGAATAACAATATGGTCGGAACCACGGTTGCAAAGGACCAAACATAGATATAAGATGAACTTAATTATCACAAGGGGATTATCTTTATAACAAGCTTCCATGATAAGTTCCACATCGGGTCCATGGGCATGAACACAAAGGCTCAAGGTCGACTCCCACTTCTCCAATGCATAACCTTCCATTCACTTCTCGCATTCGAAGAAGTTGTAGCGTTGAAATTTTACCTGGCGAAAAGTCAATAGAGTATAACCCGCATAACTTTCGAGTTCACCTGGATTTAGGGAAGACATAGATTCAACCCAACGAGGCATCTCAGGAACAAATTCCACAAACTTTTAGGAATAAATTACTCACACTCGGAAGCAGGGCATGGTTGACAAAAGCAAGGGATACAATTTACCAAAGGCATTATGTATCCAAGGAAAAGATCACAAGGTTACTGAATATGAAGGACGTTGTCGGATAAAATCCACAAAGGATCTGGTGGTCCACAAGGGATCTGATGTGAGCAACGGTACTCAATCAGAAGAAGAAAGAATGCAAGGAGGTCAGATTATAGAAGCAACTGACTAATTCAGAGTTCAAATGCAAATGAATTATGATTCCCAAATCAAGGGATCAGATGCAAACGCTCTGATCAAGAATGGATAAGTTGAATAGACTTGGGCACAACCGATGGCAATCTGGTTGGTCGAGAATCAGCTCAAGTTCGGGAAGATGTTTGAGCGGAATGATAATTTATAAGGATCAACTGATGATTGCGACACAAACATATCAAATCAAAAGACTCAAGATGATAATGACAAAGGACGTCAACGGATACTACTAGGCATATGGAATTAACCAGGGTGTAGGCAGGTAAGACCTTCTAGACCAATAGGCGGCAGAGGTCATCGAAAGCTCGGATTGTATTACAAAGTATCTTATGAAGCATAAGAATAACTGGGGGTAAATGGATAATCGATAAGAGCGAGTAATTATCTGCAAGGGTATTCATGCGACAAGGACTGCAGGGCAGTAAGCATAAAGGATTCTCGGAATATCAGAGAGTATTTCAGGACATCTTGTAATAACAAGGGCAACTGGGGATGAAGGTATGAACGGCAATTGTAGGTAGTTACTCATAAGGATTTATCGGTGGTAGGGATCGCAACACGAAGGGTACAAGGGACTTGGTAAAACATCGAAGAGTGTCTTCAGAATCTTCTAATGCACCAAGTAATCATCTGGAGTGAGGGGCTCTCCGGGAGAAACTATTTACGAGAACCTATAGTTAGAGTTAGCAAAATCATTTAACCCGAGTAGAAAAGAGATCAGATTCCCAGAGTAAGGACGAGGAATAAAAGATCCTAATACCACCCAATGGCGACGTGGGCCCATAAGCCACATAGCCATGTTAGTAAAACAGTTTTTTCAAACACTAGACTCAACTTCGGCCAAGGAGTTGAAAAGGGGGATCCTACAGGCAGTCGGCTCTGATACCAACTTGTGACGCCCCCGATTCAATCGTACACTAATCATACACGCAAATGTGTACGATCAAGATCAGGGACTCATGGGAAGATATCACAACACAACTCTAGACACAAATAAAATAATACAAGCTTTATATTACAAGCCAGGGGCCTCGAGGGCTCGAATACAAGCTCGATACACAAGAGTCAGCGGAAGCAACAATATCTGAGTACAGACATAAGTTAAACAAGACTGCCTTAAGAAGGCTAGCACAAAAGCAACACGATCGAAGAGGCAAGGCCTCCTGCCTGGGACCTCCTAACTACTCCTGGTCGTCGGCGGTCTTCACGTAGTAACATCCATCGGCGGTGGCATCTGGCTCCAAGGATCCACCATCTGGTTGCATCAACCGGAAAGGAAAGAAAGAAGGGGGAAAAGGGGTAGCAAAGCAACCGTGAGTAGTCATCCAAAGTACTCGCAAGCATCGGATCTATACTAAGTATGCATTAGTATCAAATGGAAGGGTTGTATCTATGGACTGAACTGCAGAATGCCAGAATAGAGGGGGAAGGCACAGCCTATCGAAGACTAGCATCTTCACGCAGCTCCGAGCATCTTGCAGCATGTAGAAGAGTAAAGAATAGCAGTTTAATATTTAACAAACATGTTGTAACATTAATGCCCAGAGATCCTTCCTCGACTCCCTACGAGAAAGCAATCCCGGAGCCACATATCTCAAGTATCCATTTGTAGTTGTATAAGATCAGGATATAAGTCTGAACGTCCGTTACCGTGGACACGGCTATTAATAGATAATCTTCCCTGCAGGGGTGCAACACGTTACCCAACACGCGCGATCACTCTGGCCGGACACACCCTTCTGGGGTCAATGCCCGCCCTCGAAATATCAACAAGTCGCAGCCCTACCTAGGCTCAGCAGAGAGGTCCCCGCCGGTCTACATCCTAAGCACTCTGGGGTCTTGGGCCCATCGCCCGCAGCACTCCGGGTCGTTGTGTGCAGGGTGGATACCAGCACCGCCTTGGATGGCCAGCACGATCCGACCGTGCCACAATGCTGAACTGGACGTCTGACAAAGCTTCGGTTGATACTGCAACGTCGAGGCCCATATCTATTCTCGCGTGGTGGTTAGTGCATAAAGGCCAGATGCCAACTCAGAACAAATACCCAAACCATAGTGTATTATTAGCTTGCGGAGACGAGCAGAGACTCACGATCGAAAGTGACCCCGTCGCCCCGTCTCGTGGACTTACGACAAGGGCTCAGAATGCCCGGCCGTGCCACGTCATTATCTTGCGGGTGCTCTCCGGGCCCGCCTGACTTTCACCATGGTCTCAAGTAAAGTCAAGGTAACCGTGTGTCCAAACATCAAGGGGAAAACCCAAGGAATCACCCTCGGTGGATTCCACTCAATGTAATCATCAAGGCAAACGTAAGAGGGACCACCCCCGAGGTTCACACTTGAGGTGTTGAACGACAGAGCTGTATCGAGAACGGTGAAAGAGGAAATCACCCTCGATGACCACGACCAAATAGCTACACTACAGAATTATCATCAGGAGTGCGTTATGAGGGATCACCCTCGGCACTCGATAGTAGCTCTGCAAAGTCGAGCAACTAAAGGGGCGTGAGGTGATGTGAGGTGTCGGGCTCTGGTCGTCGATCACGTCGATCGAGGCGTCGATGATGAAGCAGGGGCAACAAGGACAAGTGGGGGGGTCACTGATGAATCACTAGCCAACCTATACTAAGCAGTTTAGAATAAGCAGGTAGGTAACAATAGCAGGCACAAAAGTAGGATATGCATCAAAATAGGAGCAAACAATAACAGTAGCAAAATCTAATGCAAGCATGAGAGTATAGAATGGATGATATCAGGATGATCAAAGGGGGGCTTTCCTGGTTGCTCAGACAAGGAGGAGGGTCGTCGTCGACGTAGTCGATCACAGTGGCATCAGCAGCGGTCTCAGGGTCTACCGAAGAGAAGAGGGGGAAGAAACAGTAAATACACGCAAACATATGCATAACATGACATAAATCGAAGCTAGAGGTGTTCTAACGCAGCGATAGGCGATAGTGGCGAAGGGGGAGATATCCGGGAAAGTTTTCCCGGTTCCGGACGTTTGTCAGACAAATGAACCGGAGGAGAAAGGTTGCATGTTCACTATACTAGGGATGTGTGGCGGGCGAAGAGATCGCGTATTTAGATTCGTCTCGTCGTTTTGAACAACTTTCATGTACAAAGCTTTTCGATCCGAGCTACGGTTATTTTTTTATGATTTTTTAAAGTTTTAAATTTATTCTAAAATTATTTTTAATTCGCAAATAAATGCTAAATTGCTAGGCGCACCCAGCACAGTGTACACAAAAGTGTACCCAGTGGCTGACAGGTGGGCCAGGGTGGACCCAGTTGACCAGTCAACGTTTGACTGGTCGACTGGGGTGGGACCCTCCTATCATTGACTGATTTAGTTTACACTAACTGTTTAGTTAACTAAACTAGGTGGTTAGGCTAATTAAGTTTAACTAATTAAGTTAATTAACTGTTTAACTAATTAACTAATTATTTTTATTACAAATATATTTTTTTACATTTCTTTTAAAAAAACAGGGGCATGGGCCCTGCTGTCATAACCCTAGGAGCCTAGCGGGCGAAGGGCATCACGGGGCTGGCATGGATGCCCGCCCGAACGGCCACGGCAGAGGCGAACGCGCCAGGCCGCTGGCGCTGGACGCCGGAGGTGGCCACGGGGATCGCCGGCGACGCGGTGGGGCGACAGAGGAGGCGGCGCGAGGCGAGCAGGCACCGCGCGGGGGCAGGGGCGAGGCCAGGTGCGAGGCCATGGGGAAGCAGCAGCTGCGCAGCAGTACGCAGACGAGCGCGCACGCGCAGACGAGCCGAGTACGACCTCGGGCGACAGCACGCGCATGTGGGAAGAAGGGGGATTGGAGGAGGGGCTCACAAAGATCCGGTAGGGCAGGTCAGTGGGCTCGGGGAGGCGCTGATGATGGCGAATCGATGACGACGAGCTTTGGCGACCAACGGTGAAGACGAAGACGGTGGCGACGATGGGGCGGCTCCCTCGGCTCGATCTGGCCCCGAAGCCATTGTAGACGAGGACGGCGGTCCTCCTCGATACCAGCGGACGGTGAACTGGCGCCAAAGGCCATGGTGGTTCGCGGCGGCGAGCTCCTGTACGTGGCTAGTAGATCGATCCAGAGCGAGGGAGAGGCGAGGAAGAGGGGGGAAACAACTAGGGTTCGACAGAGGGGGAGGGTCGACGGCTTTTTGTAGGGCGCCGGGTGTGTCGGATGGCCGCCACGCAAGGCATGGCGTGGCCATGGCCTACAGATGGCCGCCACGATCGATCCCCTTCTCTGCTCCTGTAGCGAGGGGGAGATGAGTGGGGTGTGGGTTGGGCCTCCCAGTAGACTTAGGCCCAATTACACATTAGGTAGGCTTTTTGTTCTCTCATTTTTTTGTCAAATAAATAGCTATTGTTTGCATTTATTTGAGTGAGCAAACAATCCTTGTTTTAGATGGAACTCCACACATAAGTATATGTCATTACTCTAGAGAGACCCACAAAGTTTCAAGTCAAATTTTAAATTCATAAACTTTATTTGTTTTGAAAAGGCCAGGGTATTTGTTGTAGGACCACTCATTAATTTACTAGGAATCTATTGGTGAGTCAAATGAAGTTGGTTTCAACATGACAACGATCAGTGGAATTTAGAGAATTATTCGAACATTTTAGTTTTGACATTTAAAAACTTTTATTGTTTAGCTTGATTTTGAATTTTAAAAATGAACGGGATTTGAATCATCACGAGATTAACAACAGTAACCGTTGTGACGTGGTATCATTAGTAGAGGTTACTGTAGCTTGATTATCCGGGCGTCACACCCCTCCATCATAATCCACCTCGATAATATAGTAGCGGTGCTTAGGCGAAGCCCTTCGTCGGTAGAACATCATCATCGTCACCATGTCGTCATGCTGACGGAACTCTCCCTCAAAGCTCGGCTGGGTCGGAGTTCGAGGGACGTCATCGAGCTGAACGTGTGCTGAACTCGGAGGTGTCGTACGTTCGGTACTTGATCGGTCGGATCGAGAAGACGTACGACTACATCAATCGTGTTGTGCTAACGCTTCCGCTTTCGGTCTATGAGGGTACGTGGACACACTCTCCCCTCTCGTTGCTATACATCACCATGATCTTACGTGTGCGTAGGAAATTTTTTGAAATTACTACGTTCCCCAACAGTGGCATCCGAGCCAAGTTTATGCGTAGATGTTATATGCACGAGTAGAACACAAGTGAGTTGTGGGCGATACAAGTCATACTGCTTACCAGCATGTCATACTTTGGTTCAGCGGTATTGTTGGATGAAGCGGTCCGAACCGACATTACGCATACGCTTACGCGAGACTGGTTCTACCGACGTGCTTTGCACACAGGTGGCTGGCGGGTGTCAGTTTCTCCAACTTTAGTTGAACCGAGTGTGGCTACGCCTGGTCCTTGAGAAGGTTAAAACAGCACTAACTTGACGAACTATCGTTGTGGTTTTCATGCCTAGATAAGAACTGTTCTTGCTCAGCCCGTAGCAGCCACGTAAAACTTGCAACAACAAAGTAGAGGACGTCTAACTTGTTTTTGCAGGGCATGTTGTGATGTGATATGGTCAAGGCATGATGCTATATTTTATTGTATGAGATGATCATGTTTTGTAACCAAGTTATCGGCAACTGGCAGGAGCCATATGGTTGTCGCTTTATTGTATGCAATGCAATTGCCTTGTAATTTCTTTACTTTATCACTAAGCGGTAGCGATAGTCGTAGAAGCAATAGTTGGCGAGACGACAACGATTCTACGATGGAGATCAAGGTGTCGCGCCGGTGAAGATGGTGATCATGACGGTGCTTCAGAGATGGAGATCACAAGCACAAGATGATGATGCCCATGTCATATCACTTATATTGATTGCATGTGATGTTTATCTTTTATGCATCTTATCTTGCTTTGATTGACGGTAGCATTATAAGATGATCTCTCACTAAATTTCAAGATAAAAGTGTTCTCCCTAAGTATGCACCGTTGCCAAAGTTCGTCGTGCCCAGACACCACATGATGATCGGGTATGATAAGCTCTACGTCCATCTACAACGGGTGCAAGTCAGTTTTGCACACACAGAATACTCAGGTTAAACTTGACGAGCCTAGCATATGCAGATATGGCCTCGAAACACTGAGACCGAAAGGTCGAGCGTGAATCATATAGTAGATATGATCAACATAGTGATATTCACCATTGAAAACTACTCCATTTCACGTGATGATCGGTTATGGTTTAGTTGATTTGGATCACGTGATCACTTAGATGATTAGAGGGATGTCTATCTAAGTGGGAAATCTTAAGTAATATGATTAATTGAACTTAAATTTATCATGAACTTAGTACCTGATAGTATTTTTGCATGTCTATGTTGTTGTAGATAGATGGCTCGTGATGTTGTTTCATTGAATTTTAATGCGTTCCTTGAGAAAGCAAAGTTGAAAGATGATGGTAGCAATTACACAGACTGGGTCCATAACTTGAGGATTATCCTCATTGCTGCGTAGAAAAATTACGTCCTGGAAGCACCGATGGGCGCCAGGCCTGCTGCAGATGCAACTGATGACGTTAAGAACGTCTGGCAAAGCAAAGTTGATGACTACTCAGTAGTTCAATGTGCCATGCTTTACGTCTTAGAACCGGGACTTCAACGACGTTTTGAACATCATGGAGTATATGAGATGTTCTAGGAGTTGAAGTTAATATTTCAAGCAAATGCCCGGATGAAGAGATATGAAGTCTCCAATAAGTTCTACAGCTGCAAGATGGAGGAGAATAGTTCTCTCAGTGAGCATATACTTAGAATGTCTGGGTATAACAATCATTTGATTCAACTGGGAGTTAATCTTCAGGATGATAGCGTCATTGACAGAATTCTTCAATCACTGCCACCAAGCTACAAGAGCTTCATGATGAACTATAACCTGCAAGGGATGGATAAGACAATTCTCGAGCTCTTCGCAATGCTAAAGGCTGCAGAGGTAGAAATCAAGAAGGAGCATCAAGTGTTGATGGTCAATAAGACCACCAGTTTCAAGAAAAAGGGCAAAGGGAAGAAGAAGGGGAACTTCAAAAAGAACATCAAACAAGCTGCTGCTCAAGAGAAGAAACCCAAGTCTGGACCTAAGCCTGAGACTGAGTGCTTCTACTGCAAGCAGACTGGTCACTGGAAGCGGGACTGCCCCAAGTATTTGGCGGATAAGAAGGATGGCAAGGTGAACAAAGGTATATGTGATATACATGTTATTGATGTCTACCTTACCAGAGCTCACGGTAGCACCTGGGTATTTGATACTGGTTTTGTTGCTAATATTTGCAACTCAAAACAGGGACTATGGATTAAGCGAACACTGGCTAAGGACGAGGTGACGATGCGCGTGGGAAATGGTTCCAAAGTCGACGTGATCGCCGTTGGCACGCTACCTCTACATCTACCTTCGGGATTAGTTTTAGACCTAAATAATTGTTATTTGGTGCCAGCTTTGAGCATGAACATTATATCTGGATCTTGTTTGATGCGAGACTATTATTCATTTAAATCTGAGAATAATGGTTGTTCTATTTATATGAGTAATATCTTTTATGGTCATGCACCCTTGAAGAGTGGTCTATTTTTGATGAATCTCGATAGTAGTGATACACATATTCATAATGTTGAAGCCAAAAGATGCAGAGTTGATAATGATAGTGCAACTTATTTGTGGCACTGCCGTTTGGGTCATATCTGTGTAAAGCGCATGAAGAAACTCCATACTGATGGACTTTTGGAATCACTTGATTATGAATCACTTGGTACTTGCGAATCATGCCTCATGGGCAAGATGACTAATACGCCATTCTCCGGAACTATGGAACGAGCAACTGATTTGTTGGAGATCATACATACTGATGTATGTGGTCCAATGAATGTTGAGGTTCGCGGAGATTATCGTTATTTTCTCACCTTCATAGATGATTTAAGCAGATATAGGTATATCTAATTAATGAAACATAAGTCTGAAACATTTGAAAAGTTCAAAGAATTTCAGAGTGAAGTTAAAAATCATCGTAACAAGAAAATAAAGTTTCTACGATCTGATCGTGGAGGAGAATATTTGAGTTACGAGTTTGGTCTACATTTGAAACAATGCGGAATAGTTTCGCAACTCACGCCACACGGAACACCAGAGCATAATGGTGTGTCCAAACGTCATAATCGTACTTTACTAGATATGGTGTGATCTATGATGTCTCTTACTGATTTACCGCTATCATTTTGGGGTTATGCTTTAGAGACGGCTGCATTCACGTTAAATAGGGCACCATGAAAATCCGTTGAGACGACGCCTTATGAATTGTGGTTTGGCAAGAAACCAAAGTTGTCGTTTCTTAAAGTTTGGGGCTGTGAAGCTTATGTGAAAAAGCTTCAACATGATAAGCTCGAACCCAAATCGGAGAAATGTGTCTTCATAGGATACCCAAAGGAAACTGTTGGGTACACCTTCTATCACAGATCCGAAGGCAAGACATTCGTTGCCAAGAATGGATCCTTTCTAGAGAAGGAGTTTCTCTCGAAAGAAGTGAGTGGGAGGAAAGTAGAACTTGATGAGGTAACTGTACCTGCTCCCTTATTGGAAAATAGTTCATCACAGAAACCGGTTCCTGTGACGACTACACCAATTAGTGAGGAAGCTAATGATATTGATCATGAAAACTCAGATCAAGTTACTACCGAACCTCGTAGGTCAACCAGAGTAAGATCAGCACCAGAGTGGTACGGTAATCCTATTCTGGAGGTAATGTTACTTGACCATGGCGAACCTACGAACTATGAGGAAGCGATGATGAGCCCAGATTCCGCAAAATGGCTTGAGGCCATGAAATCTGAGATGGGATCCATGTATGAGAACAAAGTATGGACTTTGGTTGACTTGGCCGATGATCGGCAAGCCATTGAGAATATGGATCTTCAAGAAGAAGACTGACGCTGATGGTAATGTTACTGTCTACAAAGCTCGACTTGTTGCGAAAGATTTTCAACAAGTTCAAGGGGTTGACTACGATGAGACTTTCTCACCCGTAGCGATGCTTAAGTCTGTCCGAATCATGTTAGCAATTGCTATATTTTATGATTATGAAATTTGGCAAATGGATGTCAAAACTGCATTCCTGAATGGATTTCTGGAAGAAGAGTTGTATATGATGCAACCAGAATGTTTTGTCGATCCAAAAGGTGGTAACAAAGTGTGCAAGCTCTAGCGATCCATTTATGGACTGGTGCAAGCCTCTCGGAGTTAGAATAAACACTTTGATAGTGTGATCAAAGCATATGGTTTTATATAGACTTTTGGAGAAGCCTGTATTTACAAGAAAGTGAGTGGGAGCTCTGTAGCATTTCTAATATTATATGTGGACGACATATTGTTGATTGGAAATGATATAGAATTTCTGGATAGCATAAAAGGATACTTGAATAAAAGTTTTTCAATGAAAGACCTCGGTGAAGCTGCTTATATATTGGGCATCAAAATCTATAGAGATAGATCAAGACGCTTAATTGGACTTTCACAAAGTACATAATTTTGAAAAATTTCAAAATGGATAGAGCAAAGAAAGGGTTCTTGCCTGTAATACAAGGTGTGAAATTGAGTCAGATTCAATGCCCGACCACTGCAGAAGATAGAGAAAAAATGAAAGATGTTCCCTATGCTTCAGCAATAGGCTCTATCATGTATGCAATGTTGTGTACCAGACCTGATGTGTGCCTTGCTATTAGTTTAGCAGGGAGGTACCAAAGTAATCCAGGAGTGGATCACTGGACAGCGGTCAAGAACATCCTGATATACTTGAAAAGGACTAAGGATATGTTTCTCGTTTATGGAGGTGACAAAGAGCTAGTCGTAAATGGTTACGTCGATGCAAGCTTTGACACTGATCCGGACGATTCTAAATCGCAAACCGGATACGTGTTTATATTGAACGGTGGAGCTGTCAGTTGGTGCAATTCTAAACAAAGCGTCGTGGCGGGATCTACATGTGAAGCGGAATACATAGCTGCTTCGGAAGCAGCAAATGAAGGAGTCTGGATGAAGGAGTTCATATCCGATCTTGGTGTCATACCTAGTGCATCGGGTCCAATGAAAATCTTTTATGATAATACTGGTGCAATTGCCTTGGCAAAGGAATCCAGATTTCACAAGAGAACCAAACACATCAAGAGACGCTTCAATTCCATCCGGGACCAAGTCCAGGTGGGAGACATAGAGATTTGCAAGATACGTACGAATCTGAATGTTGCAGACCCGTTGACTAAGCCTCTTCCACGAGCAAAACATGATAAACACCAAGGCTCCATGGGTGTTAGAATCATTACTGTGTAATCTAGATTATTGACTCTAGTGCAAGTGGGAGACTGAAGGAAATATGCCCTAGAGCCAATAATAAAGTTATTATTTATTTCCTCATATCATGATAAATGTTTATTATTCATGCTAGAATTGTATTAACCGGAAACATAATACATGTGTGAATACATAGACAAACATAGTGTCGCTAGTATGCCTCTACTTGACTAGCTCATTGATCAAAGATGGTTGAGTTTCCTAACCATGGATATGAGTTATCATTTGCTCAGTGGGATCACATCATTAGGAGAATGATGTGATTGACTTGACCCATTTTGTTAGCTTAGCACTTGATCGTTTAGTATGTTGTTATTGCTTTCTTCATGACTTATAGATGTTCCTATGACTATGAGATTATGTAACTCCCACTTACCGGAGGAACACTTTGTGTGCTACCAAACGTCACAACGTAACTGGGTGATTATAAAGGTGCTCTACAGGTGTCTCCGAAGGTACTTGTTGAGTTGACATATTTCGAGATTAGGATTTATCTCTCCAATTGTCGGAGAGGTATCTCTAGGCCCTCTCGGTAATGCACATCACTATAAGCCTTGCAAGAAATGTAGCTAATGAGTTAGTTACGGGGATGATGCATTACGTAACGAGTAAAGAGACTTGCCGGTAACAAGATTGAACTAGGTATTGAGATACCGACGATCAAATCTCGGGCAAGTAACATACGATGACAAAGGGAACAACGTATGTTGTTATGCGGTTTAACCGATAAAGATCTTCGTAGAATATGTGGGAGCCAATATGAGCATCCAGGTTCCTCTATTGGCTATTGGCCGGAGACGTGTCTCGGTCATGTCTACATAGTTCTCGAACCCGTAGGGTCCGCACGCTTAAAGTTAGATGACGGTTATATTATGAGTTTATATTTTTTGATGTACCGAAGGTAGTTCGGAGTCCCGGATGTGATCACGGACATGACGAGGAGTCTCGAAATGGTCGATAGATAAAGATTGATATATTGGACGACTATGTTCGGATGCCGGAATGGTTTCGGGTAGTATCGGGCATATACCGGAGTACCGGGGGATTACCGGAACCACCCGGGGAGACTAATGGGCCTATTGGGCCCTAGTGGAGAAGAGGGGGGAGGCCAACGGCAGCCCCCCCCCCCCAGTCCGAATTGGACAAGGAGGGGGCGGCGCCCCCCTTTCCTTTCCCCCTCTATCTCCTTCCCTCTCCTCTCCTACTCCCACTTGGAAGGGGGAAGTCCTACTCCCGGTGGGAGTAGGACTCCTCATGGGGCACGCCTAGGGTGGCCGGCCGCCTCCCCCCTCCTCCACTCCTTTATATACGGGGAGGGAGGCACCCCTTGGAGACACAACAATTGATCCCTTGGATCTCTTAGCCATGTGTGGTGCCCCCTTCCACCATAATCCACCTCGATAATATCGTAGCGGTGCTTAGGCGAAGCCCTGCGTCGGTAGAACATCATCATCGTCACCATGCCGTCGTGCTGACGGAACTCTCCCTCAAAGCTCGGCTGAATCGGAGTTCGAGGGACGTCATCGAGCTTAACGTGTGCTGAACTCGGAGGTGCCGTACATTCGGTACTTGATCGGTCGGATCGTGAAGACGTACGACTACATCAACCGTGTTGTGCTAACGCTTCCGCTTTCGGTCTACAAGGATACGTGGACACACTCTCCCTCTTGTTGCTATACATCACCATGATCTTGCGTGTGCGTAGGAATTTTTTTGAAATTACTACATTCCCCAACATTTGTCCATATTTTTAAGTGTTGCCATATAGATGTAGCGCTCTTCTATCTGGTACCTTCTCATTATCAGGGACGATGAGAGTCATATTCATTCCCTTTTTTTAGTAATGAATTGTTTGTATTGCACTTTTATTTTAACGCTTCTTGCTTCAGTTTTAAAGCAGCCTTCTAGCGTAGATAATGCAGGCAATAGGAGAGCTCCCAGCCTAAATGGATATATAGTGGCAGGTATGCGATTGCACTGTCAAAAACAATGCATCTTATGTAATCAATGATATTGATTCCATGTTCACATTATGATGATAAAACTGACGATTTTGTAATATAGGTTGTTGGAGTATAACATGGCCTCTTGATTTTATATTTATCAAAAATCCTGGTTCACCTCATGGTTTTGTTATCAAACTCTGCTTTACAAAGTTTTATTCTGAAAGTGATATGAGCTTTTAGCCAAGCTGTTTTTAAATTTATGAGTACACATGCAATGCAGGCAATAGGAGAGCTCCCAGCCTCCTCAGGCTGGCATGGGCACATCAAGAAGTGCTTGGATGTCAAACACGAGGTACAACCTACTATCTATTGAACTGATCTGGATCACTGCATATTCATTCCCCGTCTATACACAAGCAACAAATGTACCTTCTCATTTTGCTGTCTTTGATCTTGCACTAGCTTTGGCGATAATTGTATTCGGGTTGCAGGTGATGTGTCGGTGCTTGAGGTTGTATTCTCAAGGATGTGGTGGCTAAGGGATAAGGGAATGGAAGGAAGACGGCACAAAAGAACGGCGGCAGAGGGACTCGACGCCGACGAGGTGGCGGTGAAGGTCGGCCATGTTGCTCTCCGCCAGGAACAGCCGGGCATGCAGGGTCAGGTTTTTCTCCTCCAGCCTTGTCGCGCAAGCATCCTCGTCATGGCCATCAGAGTCGGTGGCGTCTGGAGTCGTGTAGGTCGTGCTCCAGTGGCGGAGCCAGAATTTTTGTGGAGCCTGGGCAAGTTGGGCCTAAGTGTATAATTTAAAATCAATAACCGGGTATTCGGATACGCAACATATAATATAGCACCAAACATCCAAACCACAAATCCACATTAATAACTAAGTGAAAACATAAACATAATAGTGTCACAAAAATGAAGTTTCACAGACCAAATAAACTAAACTTGACAAACAGAAGACATATAACTAGCCTTGCATAGAGGAAAACTCGCCATGTTGCCAACAAA
This sequence comes from Triticum dicoccoides, assembly GCF_002162155.2. Lineage (NCBI taxonomy): Eukaryota > Viridiplantae > Streptophyta > Magnoliopsida > Poales > Poaceae > Triticum > Triticum dicoccoides. The sequence goes on along the minus strand of NC_041383.1, from coordinate 589,550,953 downwards.
AGTACAGCTATCCATACCAGATGTCGGTGTGAAATTTCTTTTGCCACGGTAAAAAGCATCTTTCATTTGTTCATTTTTGCCAAAAGAAGGACGCAAAACCAGCCTTGCATAGAGGCAAACTCGCCATGTTACCAAAGTCCTAGAAGACACTGTGGGATAAAATGAATTTATAATTCAAATAAATTTAGTTGTGTGATGTGAATATATTCAAAATAGAAAGCTTGCAAAAATAGATATGGTCACATGGGACATACCAATAGTGCACTAAAGAAAATCACAAGGCAAATGCCCTTTCCGAGACTGTATTGCAGTAAATGCTCAATCTCATTTGGATTAAATTCATTAGCAATGTGAGGTGTTGTCTGCTCCTCAACTTCTATTTCCGTTTACACACCATTCACATTTTCAGTGCTTGCTCTATTAACCAAAAACCACCTCATCTCTGAAATTTGATGTTAAAACTTGAAGTTAGTTGCTACATAAGTAAATAAAAAAATGAGCTACAAGTAACAAGTTTCCACTTTCCAGCATCCAACAAATATAATTTTTCTCTAGCCATCAGCATACTTCTCTAAATTTAAGCCCTAAGTCTATTGGTTCATTGCCAAATGACTTTTCAGATGTAAAAAAAAATCATCAAACACTTCCGTATGAAGATTGTTTCTTCTGAAGGCATGTAGTAGTAGTAATTAAGAATTTAACTAACATCATAGCATAGAGGAGCGCAGCGCTGCTGCTCTTTTGAAGTTGTGCTTGAGGTCTTGGGAGATTCAATCCCTAGCCCTAATTTTCATGGAGGATTCTTACGGAAAGAACTGGTGAAGCTGAATGAGAGGAAGGAGCGGATGAGGGAGGATTAGACCTCCCCGGGCGCCGTGTGTCTGCTCGCCGCTGGCCGTGCGTCTAACCGTCTAGGGCTCAAGGCCAGCCGGCAGCCGCCAGCCCCTGCGCTCGCCCCTGAGAGACGAACAGAGAAAGGGGGAGTAGGAGAGATCGATCTGTTTTTTTTTTTTTGAGGGAAGAGAGATCGATCTGTTGATTCCCTCACGTCAATTGTTTTGGCCTGGGCTGTGAACTGTACGAAACAAAGGCCCAAATGTTTTTTTTTTGCCCGGGTAAAGCAGGAAACCGAACAGGTTTGGCCCATTAGATTTTTGTTGATCGCTGTTGTCGCCGCTCCCGCGAGCCCGGGCAAGTGCCCAGGGTCGCTGGGCGGTGTCTCCGCCACTGTCGTGCTCTAAGTAAGCATAGCCTTCTTCAGGCTTGCTTCTGCTTATTTATTTGTTAATGGATGCAACCGAGTTATGCAACATGTGATGCCTCTTAATTTGTTACTGGTATATTGCGCTTGCATGTCCATGTGCCACTCGGACAGTAAAAAAGAAAATGGAAAGGGCACATACCCACACCGCCCCAACTACTAGTACAAACAGATTCCGTCTAGTCGTCCTGCACCCTTACAATTTTACTGTCAGCTTTTGTTTCATCCAGAAGCAAAAGTAGAAACTGATGAAGTTAGTCTTCTTTGTAGTTTGGAGCTAGAGTTTAGTCCAAACTTCTTTTTTCGAAGAAACTTTTCATTTATAGTTTAGTCCAAACTTCTTTTTTCGGAGGAACTTTTCATTTAGACAAAAAAGAGGCTTATGTACAGCGATGACAAAATTTTTAAGAGAATTTGTGGAAACCCTATATGGCAACTAAAAACCGGTCAAAAGCGTCAATGCCCTCGTTGGCTTGGGCAAGGCCATAAGCCAGTCACACTGCTTGATGTCCTCGAAAGGGTGCCATGAAAACGCGGTGGTTTGGCTCCTTCCAGATGTTCAAATCGTGTAGAAGATTCTTGCACTATGTCGACACTTTGAATCTTAGATGTTGATGAAACCATCTTGTCGACCACTCCGAGACTCCCGTAGTCCCATTGATGGGACAACACGGGATCTACCGCAAGAGAGAGTTATGTAGGCCGAAGCCAAGGACTAAGGGCATGTTTGGTTGACGTCCTGAAGCTGATGCCTGAAAAAATCGAGTGCCTGGACAACGCCTGAGATGTCAGTTGTTTTCTGCCTGGCCAGGCGAGGATTGTTTGGTTCCTGTCCAGGCCGGGGGTGTTTAATATATTAAATCAGGTCACTGTTCATCTGTACTTTCTGCTATTTTTAAATTGAAGAAGAGGGTTAGCATCCCAGGCACGTCTCAGGCACGTCCAGGCGTCTGGTTCCGGTAGCCTGGACCAGGCTAACAACGAGCTTGGGTTTTATGGCCAGGCTAATGACGCACTCCGCTTTTCCAGGCCAGGCTGCTATCGGATCTCCAGGACTCGAACCAAACAGGCAGCTCTCAGGCAAGCACCAGGCCAGGCAGCTTTGCATCAGGGTAGCAACCAAACAGGCCCTAAATGTCAACGGATGTACAGTTCCAAGATATTCGGTCCTCCTGCCCCGGAGCAAGGGCGGCATGGGATAGCATCGTCCAAAGGTGAACAAGTCACGGAGCTGAGCCGGGAAATGAAGACAGACAAGGACAGAGATCTAATTCTCATCTTGTAGCTCCTTCATAATCGTCCTAATATTTCTGGTTGCGATCTTGAAGAGCTCAGGAGCGTAGGCCTTGAGGGGGTCCTTACTGCTCCGGTTGTCATGCCAGAGTAGCAACTTCGCTCCATTGCCGATGGTGATGGTGGTCGATGCCCTGTATAAATCCATGTTGGCGGTGGAGGTCAAGTTTGGCCGGTGATCTTTCCTTTTCTTTTCGTTATCAGGGTTTTTGCATGCTCGGCCTTACTCAATCATTCCTTGTATGCTTTTTCAAGCTAGTTTTCTGTATAAATCGAGCCAACTATATATATATATTCTTCTTCAGGAGCACAGCGAGGTTCCGTCAAAAAAGAAAAGGTACGTCATGAGATCTAGGGTGCTCAATTTCAGCATGGGCAAACCCCACGTCAAATTCAACAGCAGCTAGATCCCAGATGTAAACAGACGTATATTTCACTCAAAGAAAAAGATGTATATAACTCCGCTAGAAAGTGGTTTTCCCATCCAAAGGCTGATTTGTACACACTTGCTCTTCCATGAGAAAGATGCATGAACCAGAGAGCACTCCAACGTTATGACTGCAGTTGCACATATAAAAACAATACATTGTCGTCCATAAACCTTCTGTCTGAAAGAAAAGGCTGAGCAAACTATGGTATACCCCTGTCTGTAGATAATTGATTTTGGGGAGTGATATGCTACTACTTTCTGGTAGCATCAGCTCTACGTTTTTGGAGACAAAATAACAATAGCAACCAGTGTAAGATGCACAATGGAGACCAAACTAGTAAAACAAGGAGAAACTGGGGCTGTGACACCCCAATCGAGAAAGCACAAACTCTTCTGTAATTCTGTTTGTGATCTCATTCTATTTCTACCATAGTAACTTTGTACTGTTTGAAATCATCTCTCCATGGCCTGAATTGGTCGTGATGCGCAATATTCTACAAAGGAAGGGAATAGATTGTTAGGGACACAGGTAAGTAAATTCAGTTGGCCTAACTAACCAAATAAGGGAAAATGCAATATTGCTTTTTTTTTTAGGATACACACAAGCGTGTGTATCATATATTATAGAGAGAAAGGGGGTAAAGAGCCCCATCCGCCAGAGTCTTACATGTGATTACAATACATGCGGACTCCCCATCCACCCACAAGCTAGCCAACTATTCGCCCGCTACCCACCTAGCTAGGGACCCAAGGAAGGAGGAGAGGTCGCCCTTAAGCAGACCAGCCGTACTCCAAGCCCGGGCCTCGCATGTTGGAGCCGAGAGCTCTGGCGAGGCCTAGATCACGATCGCCGCGGAGAAAAGAGAGGAAAACGAAAACGCCAGAGGTTTTTGTGCTACGCACAGTTCAGCAGCTTTTCTCATTAATCTTCAGCTTATTTGTACATCAACTGGGAAACGAAAAACCCTCCACGCCGCCGAGCCTACCGGACGTGCCATCCCACGTCGCCCGTCGTGCGCGAGGTGAGTGCAGGCCGAGTCCTACGCTGCATGCCATCCCATGCGCTCACAACGGCCGCACTAATCTAGCTAGCTACTAACTGAAAACGAAAACAGCTTCTGCGTGTACATGCACACGAGTCAGAGCCGGTTATTCAGCTAACTGAAAGCAAAAACTATCCTAACAGGCAAAGGATTACAGGCTCAACAATTCACCCCCTAATCCTTGTGCCCTGAGATCACCTTAACGACGCCGAGCTTCTGTCGAAGCTCAATGAACTTGATTCTGCCCAGCGCCTTGGTGAGGACATCAGCAAGCTGTCCGTCAGTGCCCACATGGTCGACATCCACCTTGCCATCTCCAATGCATTCACGAATGAAATGATATCGTATGTCAATGTGCTTACTTCTTTCGTGATGCACCGGGTTCTTTCTGAGCTCTATCGCCGACTTGTTGTCAACGCGCAGCTTCGCCGTCGTTGGCGCGTCGCCGGTGAGCTCACCAAGGAGCCTGCACAGCCACACGCCCTGGCATGCTGCAGATGCCGCCGCCATGTACTCAGCCTCACAAGACGAGATGGCGACCACCTTTTGCTTCTGAGATATCCACATGATCGCGCTGGAGTCGAGGAAGAACACCACACTAGTCGTGCTCCGGCGATCATCAACGTTACCAGCGTGGTCGCTGTCGCTGTAGCCGATCACCTCCGGCGCTGCATTACCTCCCCGCTTGTAGCAGCAACCATACTCCAAAGTCCCGCTAACATAGCGGAGGATTTGCTTCACCGCAGCCCAATGCAATTCTGCAGGCGCCTCCAGATACCTGCTGACGATGCCGACGGTGTAGGTGATGTCGGGTCGTGTGTTGCAAAGGTATCGAAGGCTGCCGACGACGCTTCTGTACCGTGTGGCATCCACGGCGTTGCCAGCCCCAGTCTTGGACAGCTGGAGACGATTCTGCATAGGAGTGTCGCTAGCGTTGCACCCCCTCATCGCAGCAGCTTCGAGGATCTTCATGGCGTACGCGCTCTGACAGAGAGTGATCTCTCCGTCCTTCTGTCGTACCTCGATCCCAAGATAATAGCTCAGGAGGCCGAGATCACTCATGTCAAACACACTGCTCATCTGCTCCTTGATGTCGTCGATGCTGCTGCCGGTGATGATCAGATCGTCCACGTACACGCCGACCAGCAGTGTCCCCGCGCCGGTGCTCCTCCTGTACACCGCATGCTCGAGGGGGCTGCGCTCGAACCCGAGCGGCGCAAGCGACGTGTCCAGCTTGGCGTACCACGCTCGGGGCGCCTGTTTCAGACCGTACAAGGCCTTCCGGAGACGCAGCACCTTTCCTTCCTCGCCGGCGATGACAAAACCCGGTGGCTGGTGGACGTAGACTTCCTCGATCAGGTAACCATTCAAGAATGCCGACTTGACGTCCATGTGATGGACTTGCCACCCTTGCCGCGCTGCCAACGCCAGCAGTAGCCGCACTGTTTCCATGCGAGCTACCGGCGCGAACACCTCGTCGTAATCCACGCCTTGCCGCTGCGAGTAGCCCTTCGCCACCAAACGCACCTTGTGCTTCACAATCTTGCCGGCGGGATCCCTCTTGACCTTGAACACCCATTTGAGCCCTATCGCTCGGTGCCCAGGCGGGAGCGCGGCGAGCTCCCAGGTCTTGTTCTCACGGATCGCGACCAACTCGGCGTCCATGGCGCGCATCCAGCACGCCTCCTCCAGCGCTTCATCGACGCCAGCGGGTTCTTCAGTAGCGATGAGGCAGAGACCCACTTGGTCTTCTCTCGCCACTTCTACCTCAGCCAGTACATGTGTCATCTTGCGGTAGCGCGTTGGCGCATGGTCGAGGTCGTGCCGCTCCCAGTCGTCACTAGGCGGCGTAGCCCAGCCGTCGTCATCAGGGGTTGGAGAGCACGCTGGCATTATCGGTGTAGTCGGACAGCTCCCCGGCGCGCAGGAGCTTGGTGAAGAGGATGACGAGGACGACCCGTCTGAGCTCGACGAGGAAGGCTGCACGTTGACGCTCTGTTCGTCGCTGTAGACGACCACAAAGTGTTCGTCCTTGGGAGTCGCCGCAGCGCCTGGCACCGGCGTCCAGTCCCACTTCCTCTGTTCTTCAAAAACGACATCACGCGTGACGTGCACCTTGTTCGTGGCCGGATCAAACACCCTGTATGCCTTGGCTCCTTCGGCGTAGCCGATGAAAATCATCGGCGTTGAGCGGTCGGCCAGTTTGTCGATGCCGGGGCTGACTCGCTTGACGTGGGCAACGCACCGGAATGTGGGCAGGTGATGGACCGCCGGCTTCTTCTTGTGCCACGCTTCGTACGGCGTCTGCCCGTCGACGCTGCGCGTGGGGGATCGATTGAGCAGGTAAACCGCGGTCTTGACCGCGTCGCCCCAGAACATGGCGGGCACGGCCATGCTCTTGAGCAGGCACCGTGCCATCTCCACCACGGTCTGGTTGCGCCTCTCGACCACACCGTTTTGCTGCGGCGTGTATGGCGCGGTGGTGCAGTGCTTGATCCCTCCATCCTCACAGTACAGACGAAATTATGTGGAGTTGAACTCCCCGCCCCGATCGGAGCGGAACGCCATGAGCCGGCGCCCAGATTCAGCTTCAGCAAGGGCCTTGATCCTTTTGAAACGTTGAAACGCCTCATCCTTGGATTTGATCACCTCCAGCCACATGTAACGTGAGTGATCATCAACTACCAGCAGGAAATATCGATTACCTCCGGTCGTCGCCGGCTTGATCGGACCACAGAGGTCCGTGTGGACGAGCTCGAGCGCGTGCTCCGCGCGGTACGCCGAGGCCTGCGGGAATGGGAGCCGGTGCTACTTGCCCAGGGCGCATCCGTTGCAGTACTGGTCGACGCGGTCGACGAGGGGCATGCCATTTGCCATCTTCAGGCGCGCGAGTTCGCGCAGCGCCCTGAAGTTCAGGTGGCCGTAGCGCGAATGCCACAGCCATGCCGTGTCGTTGCCGCTCGCCAGCAGGCACACCGGCTTGGTTAGCGCCAGGGGAAGGACGTAGAGACGCTCGACGTTGTGCGCCACGCGCGCGAGCAGCCGCCCATCCGGATTGCGGAGGCGAAGGACCCTGTCGTGGATCACCGTCTCGCAGCCGAGCTCATCCATCTGACCAATGCTCAAGATGTTGATGCACAGACGGGGTATGTAGTATACCTCTGCAAGCGTCAGGTGTTCCCCGCTGCGGCATTTGAAGAGGATCGTCCCTCTCCCCTCGATCTGCACACTGGAGCCGTCGCCGAGCCTCACGGTCCCCCGCGCTCCCACGTCAAGCTCGGAGAAGATCTCGCAGCGACCGGACATATGATTGCTAGCCCCGGTGTCCAGATACCAGGAGGTGTCGCAGGTGCCGCCCTCCTGGGCAACGCGCGCCTGGGAGCGTTCCTCGTTGAGAAGAACCCGCTCGACCGGGCGCTCAGTCGTGACCGTGAGCGCGATGACCGTGGCGAGCAGAAGAGTCGCCTCATCATCTTGGTTGCCCGCCACCGCAAGGTTCGCCTGATCCTTGCGTTCACGGCGCGGCTCGGTGCAGTGCTTCGAGAAATGCCCAGGTTTATTGCAATTGTAGCACTTTACCTGAGACATGTCGCGTTCCCCGTTCGGCGCGCCATCACGGACGCCGTTTCCGCCACCGCCTTGGCCACCGCCTCGACGTGGCTTGCCGCGGCGACGACTTGAGCCGCCGCCTTGTCCGCCGGACCCGCCTGGTCCGCCGAGGCCTCCTTGGCCGCCGTTCTGGCTGCCGCCCTGCCCTTGGCCGCGCTGATTCTTGCGCGCGTGCCATTGCGCCTCCGTCATCAGGAGCTGAGCCCCGCCGCCTCCACCTTGATCGTTGGTGAGGTAGCGCTCCTCCGCAGAGCGTAGACGGCCGACGAGCTCCTCAACTGAAAGCGTGTTGAGGTCGAGCATCATCTCGACGGCGAGGGTGATCTGCATGTAGCGGGGCGGGACGACGCGCAGGAATTTCCGAACCACCCTCACCTCTTCCATGGTGTCGCCGAGCGAGCGCAGGTTGTTGACGAGTGAAGTGATCCGCATGCCGAATGCGTCAAGCGTCTCGCCGTCGCGGAATGCGATGGCCTCAAACTCGGAGCTTAGCCATTGCGCCGTGGCCTCGTGCACGCGCGTGACTCCCATGCGCATGGTCTTGATCGTATCCCATGCCTCCTTTGCGGTCTTCTTAACCACGATCGCACCCACCATCTCCGGCGGTATGGATCGCAGAATGGCCGCCAGCGCCGCCTTGTCGTTGGGGACGCTCGACGGGTTCCCTTCCACCGCGTCCCACATCAAGTTGGCCTCCATGTTAATCTGCATCAACATAGACCACTTGAAGTAGTTTGTCGGCGTGAGCATTGGCCACACGGTGGTGCCGCTCGGGACGAGACGCTCCTGGACCGTGCGCTCGTGGACGACGACCTCCTTGCCGTACCGGCGGGTGCGGCTGCGACCACGGCTACGACCGCGGTCGGGAGTCGGCGAGAGCGCGCCACCACTGTCGCTGCCGTCGCGCTGGTGGGCTGCAGCATTCGCCGGGGAAGTCAAGCCGGCCATGGTCACTGAGGAGCTACGCGGCTCTGATGCCACTTGTTGGAGCCGAGAGCTCCGGCGAGGCCTAGATCACGATCGCCGCGGAGAAAAGAGAGGAAAACGAAAACGCCAGAGGTTTTTGTGCTGCGCAGAGTTCAACAGCTTTTCTCATTAATCTTCAGCTTATTTGTACATCAACTGGGAAACGCAAAACCCTCCACGCCGCCGAGCCTACCGGACGTGCCATCCCACGTCGCCCGTCGTGCGCGAGGTGAGTGCAGGCCGAGTCCTATGCTGCATGCCATCCCATGCGCTCACAACGGCCGCACTAATCTAGCTAGCTACTAACTGAAAACGAAAACAGCTTGTGCGTGTACATGCACACGAGTCAGAGCCAGTTATTCAGCTAACTGAAAGCAAAAGCTATCCTAACAGGCAAAGGATTACAGGTTCAACATCGCACTCAACCCTAGCGATCACCACCGTGGCAGAAGGGGTCGCCCCCTCAAAAACGATCGCATTTCGATGCGTCCAGAGTTCCCATAAAACCAGTGACGCCATGGTCTGTATGTCCTTCGCTTCCTTCTTCGAGGGGGCCCTCTGGGCGCAGGCATTGCACCACTCCACCACCGTGTCGCCAGCCTCCGGAGTGAGCTCCGGTCTACCGAGCGCGGCAAACACCTGGTGCCACACTACTCTGGCGAAAACGCACTAGATGAGCACATGATTCAGAGTCTCCGGCTTTTGGTCGCACAAGGGGCAAGCAGCCTGGTGGGGCAGGCCGCGGCGAGCTAGGCGGTCCAAGATCCAGCATCTATTTCTTCCCGTCAGCCAAGCAAAAAATCGGCACTGCCTCGGCGCTTTTGAGCTCCAGGCCATCTCCGCAAACGGTGCAGATTCCATTCCCCAAAACTTAGCCGCATATGCCGATCGAGCAGAGTAGATCCCGTTCGCCTCCCAAGCCCATGCAGTCGAATCCTCTATTTCAGGCCAGAGCTCCACCTCCATAACCCTCTCCCAGAGCTCGAACACCTCAGAAAGCAACGTGGTGTCTAAATCTGGCCCAATATCTAGGGCACATGCCCCATTGCTCATAGCCTCGAAGATGGTGCGGGCAGCTCAGACCTTCTTTCGCACCCGCATGTACAGGCCTGGCGTGAGGTCCTGCACCCTCATGCCCTGGATCCACCTGTCTTCCCAGAACAACGCATTCTTGCCACTGCCAACTCTCGTGCTCGTCGCGGCCTGAAAGATCTGGCAAGCCTCGTGGGAAACCTCAATGTCAAACTCCGCCCACGGTCGTGAGGCATCCGTGCGCTGAAGCCATGGCCAGCGGGCTTGAAGGGCATGGTTAAGCCATGAGAGGTCCGGAATGCCGAGCCCTCCCGCCCGCTTGGGCACACAGACCAATCTCCACGCAACCTTGCACTGGCCACCATTGGCCTCCGCTTTCCCGCACCAGAGAAAGCCCCGACAAATCTTCGAAATAGCCTTGATCGTCTTCTGCAGTATGTTGAGCGCCAGCATCGCATGTATCGGGATAGCGCAAAGAACAGACTTGATAAGCGTAAGCCGGCTGCTTATGGGCAGCATCGCCCCCTTCCAGTGAGGCAGCATGCGCACCACCTGATGAACCAAGTCATATAGTTGCAAGGCCGACAGCTTTCGGATGCTCAAGGGGAGACCCAAATATTTGCACGGGAAAGCCCCAATCATGCATCCCAAGGAAGCTGCGATGAACCTTGATTGGTCTTCTGAACACCTTATGGGCACGGCCAAAGTTTTGGCTAGATTCACTCGAAGGCCCGACACCTGACCAAAGGCATCCAACAGGTCTACACAGAGTCGCATCTCGGTCTCCACCGGCTTAAGGAAAAGAATGACATCGTCCGCAAAGATGGACACTCTCTGCTGCAGTCCGGGTCGCGCAAGGGGGGCGAGCAAACCCCTGTCAGCAGCAAGGGAGAAGAGCCGTTGCAGCGGCTCCATCATCAGGATGAATAGCATGGGAGAAAGAGGCCCACCCTGCCTGAAACCTCTTGTATTGCAAATCTGTGTGCCCGTCACCCCATTCACAAGCACCCGCGTGGAGGAGGTAGAGAGTAGGCCAATGATCCAGCCAATCCACCTTCGTCCAAAACCCATAGAAGAGAGCACCTCAATAGCAAACTGCACCGTGTCAAAAGCTTTGGAGATGTCAAGCTTAACCATGACAGAGGCATTCTTCAGACGTGCAGTTTCCTAACAGTCCCTTGAACCATCATGAAATTATCGTGAATCGAGCGGCCACAGACGAAGGCACTCTGGTGGCATCCCACGAGCTTGGGCTAATCGTCCGTAAGTCGGACCAATAAAATCTTGTCAAAGATCTTTGCTGCACCGTGCACCAAGCTGACAGGGCGAAAATCCCTAATCTCTTTCGCACCATCCTTTTTAGGGATTAGCGTGACGTATGCCCTATTGATGGCAGCCAGCCCACGCATGTCCCCTCTATGGAAACTATCTAGTGCTCTCATGAAATCTCCTTTGATGATATCCCAACAGCTGGCATAGAACCGTCCCGTAAAACCATCCGGCCCTGGCGCCTTATCCCTCGGCATAGCTTTGATTATCTTCGCAACCTCATCTTCTAGAAAGGGCAGCTCAAGGTGCGCGAGCTCCAGGCGTGGGATACCCAAGAGGTCGAGATTGAGGCCGTTAGCACGCTGCGAGGCCCGGCCAAGGATCTCCTCATAGTAACCATCTACCACCTCCGCGATTTCCTCCTGTCCAGTGAAGAAATTGTCGTTGCACTTAAGACTCATAATGGCATTACATCGCCTCCTGTGGCTGGCGTGCTGCTTGAAGAACTGCGAACTAGCATCTCCATCACGGAGCCACGTCAACCTGGAGCGGTGACGCGCGATAAACCTCTCCAGAGAGCACAAGCCGAGGAGCTTTCTTTTCATGGTCCGTCTAAGGGAAACTTCCCCCTTCGAAAGCAGCCTCATCTCCATCGCCACATCCAACCGAAGGATAACCTCAAGAGCTAGCGCAATCTGCAGCTTAACGTTTCCAATCCACCTTTCGCTCCAACTTTGCAGAGCCTTCGCAGTTACTCTGAGCTTGCTATCAAGAACCACATAGGGGTTGCCCACAGAGGGCACTGAATTCCACGCCGTCTGCACCACATTGCGAAACCCCTTGGCCTTCGGCCAGAAGGCTTCGAAGCGAAAGCGCTTGCCCACCTTAAAGTCAGCATGCAAGTCCAGCAGAAGAGGGCAGTGATCTGAGACAGCCGGACCCAAAGCTGAGAGAAAACAGGACGGGTGCAGCTCCTCCCAATCCACCGTGGTGAAGATATGATCTAGCTTTTCAAGGGTGGCCCGCCCACGCTCATTCGACCACGTGTACCTCCGACCATTGAGGTAAACCTCCTTTAGCTCAAGGGAGTTGAGCTTAGACCTAAACCGCACCATCATGCGCCTGTTGATGTGATCATTGCTTTTGTCCTCCGGGTTCGCAAGGAGGTTAAAGTCTCCCAAAACTACCCACGGCCCGACAATGAGCTCACGGATGTCAACTAGCTCCTGCATGAACTCAATCTTTTGCGCATCCATGGTAGGGCCATACACCCCTGAAATCCACCAGTGTGAGGATGTCCCAACCGGCGTAACGAGCGCGGTGACCATGTTCTCCGTGTAGTGCGGGTTGGAGAGTTGGACCACAAGGGGGTCCCAGGCCAAAAGGATCCCACCACGAGTACCAGAGGCCGGGAGATAGTAGAAAATTGCTAGTTTATTGCCCAAACAATGTGCCACCACACCCTGAGATACAACTTCCATCTTAGTTTCCTGAAAACACACTATGCTAGGATTGGCCGCCGTGACCACTTGGTAAATCGCGCTTCTTCGTGCCGGGTCGTTAAGACCGCGGACATTCCACACCAGCACCTTGATGGGGTGTGTAGCCATGGGAAAGGCCTACATCACGCCCCGCTCGCCGCCTCCACTCAAGCCGCTGCCTCCTCTAGCTCCAGCAACTCCACCACTGGCAGCACTGAAGGCTCCCAACCAAACAGTGCCAAGATGGCAGCAATGTGGGTGTCCGCCAAAGGCCTGCTGAACAAGTCGACGTACATCTTCAACGCCTCCTCCCCGATCACCTCCCCTTCATTGGCCAAGCAAAGTTTGCGAATGAGGACTTGCTGCCGCTTGGAGGCCACGAAGGGCCTTTTGCTCTTTGCAATTCTGGCGCTTCTTCGTGGAGAACCCGCGGGAACGTTGCGCTTCCGTGGCCGGCGTGACTTGGGGGCCTCAGGAGCAGCCAGGATGGGGGAAATCTGCCTCTGAATCTCCTCGCAGAAGGCATGCGCCGCTGCCCTGGGCGAAACAGGTAGAGGGGTAGGCAGTTGGGCCCCACCCTCATGCACATGCAAAACATCACCGCTCAGTGACCCCCCGAGAACCTCCACAGGGCTGCCGCCTGCACCTGGTGCATGGGCCAGGGGGCTCCTCTCCCTCTCTTCTAGCTGGGCTCCACCATGGTCCGGCCCCGAGACCGCATGCGGGGGACTACATAGGAGCGGGCCCGGTGAAGGGCTGGCTGGCCCACGCGAGCCCTCGTCTGGTGGCGACAGGCTGACCAAGAACCAATCAGAGGAGCGCTCCGATCCCACCGCCTGCCTCCGCAGCACGCCCGCCTCGGATGGCGAGAAAGCAGACCCCGGGGTCAAGGAAAGAGACCGCGGGGTCAAAAAGCCTCCATCGGAAAGCGGCCGGCCACTCCTGGCCATGACAGCCGGGGTCCCCGACAGGATCTCCACCGAGCCAATAAGAAGCGGCCCACTCACCCAATCACCGCCAGCTGCCAAGGGATTCACGCCGTCCTGGAGAGCCGTTCCCTCGGATCCTGCCCAACGAGCCATGCAGACCGAAGCTGGCAACCGGTCCAGCAGCTGTTGCCGCGGATCCCGAGACACCACCATGGCCCCAGGTCTGAAAAGCTGTGCAGAAGCCTGGGGCGACCGCATCTCCACCGTCATGGATGCCAGCCCAACGCGGCAGAGCATATCCTCCTCGACTGCCTCACCATCAACACTTTCCACTTGTCGCTCAACGATAGGATCCCCCACCATATCTGAACCAGCGACGTCAGGGGCGGGCCGGACCCGCGTCAGCGCATGCAGGGGTGACGCCACCCCAGTCCCAATTTGAAACTGGGTCTGCGGGACCGCGGGCGACGCCGCCGCCGGCGCGGAGGAGCCAGCAGCGCCCGCCCCCGAGCGGCCATCGCCTCCGAAACCAGACCGCCTTGCCGAGGCAGAGCCCGACCTACGCCCAGGCCCCGAGTCCCCATCCGACGGCGGCGATGGGGGCGGCGGAAACCTCGCCTCGGGCTCGTCACCATCCACCAGCACGGGCTCACCTAGCACCGTGATCTCGATTGGGTACTGCAGGGTATGCGCCATCCTGCCAACCGAGCGTCCACCGTCCGCCTCCGCCGCCCACAGTGTGCGGCTCGGCTCGGCGATGAAGAGCAACCGGCGCCGCGGGGTCTGTTGCGGCCGGTCCATGCGCAGCCAGACACGGAAATCTGCCATGTCATGGCGCCTGGCCGTGCCATCATCCACGCCCACCACGAAGCCAAGGCCCCGCAGGACCGCACTCGCCGACCTCTGACACCACGCATGGGCGGGCACACCCCGAAGAGAGATCGGCACGAGGTAGGGGAGGAAGACCGCCGTGGCTTGCGCCTGCCGGATCCATGGCCTGAGGGAGAGGTCGAACCAGGAAGAAGACGCCCGACCGGAGCGCACCATGCGATCACGAAGCGCTCCATCACGACAGAGCACAAGGAAATCGTCGGGGAAGAAGGGCCGAATGGACATGGCCTCAGGGCCAACCTCAAACTCCGCGTGCAGCGCTTCCGCTGCCGACGCCAAATCCACCTCCGGGCGCACGCCCGTGACCGACACCAGCACCGCCCGGCTGAGCTCCGCCTCCATCCGCCAGATATCCTCAGAGGCCTCCAGAAAGCATGCCTCCATCGACTCCGACGAGCCAAGATCCACCCGCGGCAAGGGCACACCCACGCTCCCAAAGGGGGCCAAGAAACCCGGGCCAACGCCGCTCGCCACGGACTCCGCCGTCCTCGCCTGCGGCGCCTGCACGACATGGCTCCGCAGCCGGACAGCCCTGGGCGGAGGGGGGCTAGGAGGTGGGGGAGGCAGAACCGCACAGGGGCGCATGGGCGAAACTCGCGACGGGGATGGGGCCGGGGTTGCGGGAGCCGCCGCCCTGGAACGCAGAGCAGGAGGAGGGCGCGGCGGCTGGTCGACCGGGGAAGGACTGCGGGGCGGGTGCAACCCCGCGAGCTGTGGCCGTGCCCACGGCACCGCACGCAGAAACTGGGATTCCTGCATTCCACCGAGATGTGCCCGTCGTCGCTACCGCAGTTGTAGCAGCAGGAGCTCAACCGGCACCCTCGAGGTTGGCGGCGGCCGAGGTGCAGCGAGCACGCGCTGCCGGGGAGGGTTCCGACGTCGTGGGGGCAGCCGGGACGGACGGCCCCGCGGACGGCGACTCCGCTTCACCTGCCAGCCCCCAGCGCCCGGCGGCGGCGGTCCTCCAGAGGGCCCGCCCCACCACCCTGGATCAGCGGGCCGAAAGCCGTGCCGACCACCGGAGGGACGATGATGGACCGCGGCTGGAGGTGGACCTGCGGAGGTGGGGAGGGGGCCCGCGCCCGCGCCCGCGACGCCGGCGGGGACGGGAGAGCAGGGGAGGAGGACTCCGAGGAAGAGGAGCCCGAAAGGGAAACCCGCGAAGCCATGGCAACGGGAGAAGGGGACGGTGGCCGCCGCCACCGAAGTGGTGAGTGGCGCGGGAAGGGGTGGCCACCGGCGCGGCTAGGCTTGCGGGAGCGTGCTGCGGGCTAGGCTTGCGGGAGCGCGCAATATATCAACATATATACTATCAAATACTCCCTCCGTCCAAAAATAAGTGTCTCAAGTTTGTACTAACCTTAATATGCGATATTGCTATGGAATTGGGCATTTGTTAGGGAAATCCATCTCATCTTTTGCGGGGAGGGAAATCCATCTATATAAGAAGCTGGCACATGCTATTAACAATCAAGCAATATGAGGAAATCACATGGTAGTTACTCCGTTGTGAACTAGTTTTTCCAAAA
Organism: Triticum dicoccoides; assembly: GCF_002162155.2. Taxonomy (NCBI): domain Eukaryota; kingdom Viridiplantae; phylum Streptophyta; class Magnoliopsida; order Poales; family Poaceae; genus Triticum; species Triticum dicoccoides. The sequence continues at coordinate 589,535,220 of NC_041383.1, read as the reverse complement.
TTAGCAACACGAAAACTAACACTGATGCACCGTAGCTGTTAGTACTTTGCTGCAAATAAATTCATTAACTACGATTGGTACCGTACCAGCGTGATCTTTAACAGGACAACATTGGGCTGCCTCCATTGACAAAAAATAATCTAAACAAAAAGAAATGGATTTGCTTTAACTGGGAACAGGTAAAAAATGTATTACTCCGTTCTTTAACAACAGGTGGAGCCATTATTGGTTATTAACGAAAAAAACAAAGAAATGCTATGAATGAGGTTACCTCCATCCAGAAGAAAAATCCACGCAACAGAGCTAACTGGTTGGGTTTGCTGGTGCTTTCTACACGTACTTGTTTCGCAAGTTCTGGAGTTAAATACAATAAAACGCGTTGATTAATAGTACGACATGTAAGAATCAGTGTTTCTTGCACAACCGCATAACAGATTACTTCGAACCAGATACCAATATGATTTTCTGCTACTTTCTCGTCTTATTTGGAAAGATAACTCCTCAAGCAAAACATAGTCATTTATTATAGCAAATAAAATAAACCTGCTGGGAATTTGATTTTGCCCTCCCATCATGTTGATGACCTTTGGACATGCGCTGAAAGCTAATTACTCAATTTTAATTCAACACAGCGCATTCGTCATCAATATAGTTCTCCACAACAAACTATTTCTATTTCAGGTATTTGGCAAAATTGCTCCAAAATCCTCTCACAGGAAAGCTGGACTTCTGCGCCGACATGTTGTGTTGTGTAATTGCTCCACAACCACTTTTCTTCTATCAATTTATTGAGATGCAAGCTTTGTAATTTATCAAAGAAGAAAATAATAATTACATGAAAATTTGCGCAACACAATTATGAAAATGCCACAATGCTTGTTGTTCCGAAGTCCTGCTAATTACCTAAGCGTACAGGGGTTTCAAGTGTATCTATAGAAAGTTTATGTTCACCATAGATTCAAGCAATCCGTCAGCAAGATATTTTGGACATAGATTTAACAAGCTTGTAAACCAATATATCACCGAAAAAACACAATGTTAGCTTGCAAGTTTCAAGGTTCAAAAGGAGATGACAATTGCGAGCAAAGACAACCACAAATTGTTTCTTAAATAACAAGGCATTGTGTTCATTAGGCATGGAAAATGATTCTGATCCTGTAATCATTATGCATAAAAGTTACTTTAGCCATGTGGTCGCAATAATTCCCAGAACGATGTTTCAGCATAAAAATAATAAGGAGAATAGTACATAATAGAAGTCCAATGAACAAAAAAAAAGTATGCACGTAGCATAAAAGCAAGCATACCTGGCTGACCATCAAAATATGATGGCTGCCTTTCATGTTCAGAGTTGTAGTACTTCACGCCACCGCGTGTTTGCCTTTTCATTGTTGCCGGAGGGCGAGTCGTTGCCTTGTCAAGCAGCATATCATATTCTCCCTGGCTAAATGGTTTGCGGAGAAGACGCAGCAACCTTTCCTTGAATTCAGAATCTGGCCTCTCCATGATATGGGCTGGCCACACAACACCATGTAATTCCTGCGACACATGTGGTAAGCAATTCAAACTATTTCAAAAAAAAAAAACACCATGTAATTTGAAGGATCATTTAAACCGAAATATTGTTAACCAAACCATACACTTTTTCAGCAAATATGCTATGCATAATATGGTATGTACTATGTATGGATAATTTTCCATTACTTTGTCAATGTTAATGTTAGTGCTCGTCTTTACCATTGGAAAAACTTGTTTCCTTTTTGCCATTCCTGAATTCACACAGGCTAGGGCTAGGCTTCGCAAACTCGCGCTGAGTCCTAACATGAGTGTAATGTTGCAGGTATCTGGTGGGAGTATATGTCCAGATTTCCATATAACGGAGAACTCTCTTGTCATTTATGTGTATATTCACTCATAAATAGTGCATCGTCAAACATTTGTCATAATTTATCCAAAGTTGTCTCAATTCCATCAAAAACTACCTATTTGTTGTCACACCCCAAATGATTGGTGTCGTGGCCTTAAATTCTCCATGGAGCATGGGAAATAACTAAGCAAACATATAACGGTATAAGCAAGTGATAACTTGGCAGCAGAGGCCATGGTAGGAACCGTATGAGACCAAATAGGGAATGGATCAAAAGCTAATCTACCATGAGGCATTTCCAAGAGTGACATTATAATTTTATATGTTGACAATTGGGTCCCAGCGAGGTCCAAAGACTCAAACTTGGGTGACTGCAATTGTTTCGAAGTCGAGTCAAATCTCCACCCTGCCGGATAGTTGACTACTAGTTAGGACTTCTACACAAGGGATTTAGGAAGGAATGATGAAGGTTTTTAAGTCATATAGTACATGTTTAGGACTACTTTTAGTGAGCATTACACATATTGACACAATTTGAGCGGCACAGATGAATAATGACTATATATCTCTGGGGCTAGGGTTTACGACACTTGGGTTGTGCAGTAACTTTCTTGTACCTTAGAGTGACATCTTGCGGAAGTGCAATTGTATGGGTAGATTTAACGGAATTTTTTTTTCTCGAATATGCACAAGCATGCGTATCATGTATTAAAGAAGAAAGGCAAGATGACCCATCCATGTCCACGGTATCGCTACATTATGCTTACAATGCTTTGCACTCCACATCTACCCTTAGCATGAAAGTGGACTACTCGCTCTGAACCCACCTAGTCAACGCCCCAAAGAAGGGGTCTAGTTCTCCTTTTAATATACTGGCCTGCCTCCACACTTGACCCTCGGTAATCATCCTACTTCACACATGTTGTATCGAGGGTGTTGCTCCATCAAACACAATTGCATTTATGTGCTTCCATAGTTCCCACATGGTCAAGGTGAGAATGGCTCGTATGTCTCTTGGTTTGTGCACAAGACCGACCATGCTGAAGCACCATTTGTCAAGTATGTCGTTTGTCGACGGTGCCCACCTTGGCATGCCTAGGGCTCTACAGATTTCCCACCAGACAGTTCTCGCGAAAACACTGTCCAGGAGAATGTGGTTGATTGTCCATCTTGTTGAGCACAAAACGGGCATGTATCTTGATGCGGTAGTCCTCTCCTGGCAAGTCTGTCGGATGTCTAACTTCTGGTCCTCAGGGCTATCCGCGTAAAGAGGCGACATTGCAAAGGCGCATTGGATTTCCAAGTGAACTCCGCTATGAGTATGACGTACCCCCTGCAAACTTAGTGGCATAAGTTGATCTCAAAGTCTCCATTCTTCTCCCAGGACTAAGAGATGGTGTCCGGAGTCTCAGGAACTAACTGCACCGCTGCCACTCTTGGCCATACCGCCAAGTACTCCAACATGGCCAAGTCCAGGTTGGGGCCCACATCTCATGACCATGTTGCTCCAATAAGGCAACTCTAACCATTTGGGTAGATTCTAACCTCTGAGGAACCTTGGCGTATAGCTGGGGTGCCATATCTTCCATTCTTATTCCGTCGAGCCATTGTTCTTCCTAGAAAAGGTGGTGCTCCCATCACTGGTAGTGGCCAGAGTGGTTGCTCTGAATATTGCTAGGGATTCATCCGGTATCGCAATTTTAAACTCCTCCCAAGGTCTGCCTTGATCCACATGGTGGCCAAGGCTATCGAGCTTGCATGGCAATTTTAAGCCATCTCAGTTTGGGGATGCCCAGACCACTAACACACCTCAGGGCGCAGACTGTCTCCCAGGACACTGCACAACTACCACCACTCACATCCTTCTTCCCACACAAGAAGCTTCAACAAATCATGTTCAGTGCCACCAAAGTTTTCCGAGGGAATTTGAGAGCGAGCATAGAGTGTATTGGAATTATATCAAAGTACATGGAGGATTGGGAGATTACTTATTTCATATGCCTAAAATTAATATGTTCTTTTTTCTATGGTGCATTATGGTATGGACTTAGGGTGTGTTTCTATCAATTGTAGCTTTAGCCCCCTAATCTGTGGAAGTAGCAATAGTTAAGGAGCCACTCTCAAGTTGTTCTGATTTGGCCATGCATATTAATGCCAACACTGGTACAATCATAATATGGACATGAGAGTTGTGAAGCATCATTTCTCCCCAAAAAGGTAAGAACAATGAAGTGTATGAGATCGCTAGCACAATCATACAAAAACATGGTATATGTAAAATACTAGCTAGTTCTTCTAAATGAGACCATAACTAAACAATCTTTGGCTTCAAACTAAACAACACCTTTATTTGGAAAAGGGTCCGCTTGAAAGAATAGACCAAGGAGCTTTTGAACTACGGAACTTAGCCCTACCTAGAGGGCCGCACATAACCTCCGCTCATGGTGGCCCCATGACAATGTTTACAGATCAGATCCTACCCACGTTGGAGTTAATGAGCACATAAGCACGAGTATAAGCCATCCTTTGTATCCATGACGGCTTTAGCTTGCATAAGAAGCAAGCGACTACGATAAGAGCATCTCCAACAGGCGCGCTAAACTAGCGCCGCGCCGCAAATAAGTCCGTTTTAGCGCGCGCGCAACGCGGCGGGTCGCTCCAGCGGGCGCGCAAAAACGGCGCGCGCGCTATAACGAGTTGGGCGCACTGTCGGAAACACTGCCCCGCGCGGGGTATTTCGGGCGCCCGCTACAGCGCGCGGCACACTCGAGCGCTCGCGCCCGCACTTCCTCTCCCACTTCCACCCCCATCCGGCCGCGCCGCCGCCGCCACCCGCGCCCCCCGGCGACCGTTCAGGTGCTTCCCTGGCCTATCCCCGCGCACCCGCGCTTCCGCCCCATCCCCTCCTAGTCAAGCCGGCGCTCACGCGCCTCCGTCGTCCGAGGAACAGCGCTCGAGCGCTCGCTGCCGCGCCGCGCCCGCAAGGTGTTTGACAAAACGCCTACAAGGTATGTATTGCTCAAACTTCATGAATTTGGTGCATGTTTTGAATTGTAGTTTTTATAGTATAGTATTGAACATTGTAGATGAGTTCGTCGTATGATTCTTCCGAAGAAGAATTTGATATGGAAGAGGAGGAGGATCTTGCAATGATCGTAGCTATGCATATCAATAAAAAAACCGAAGCACGGTGGTTCGGTTATGGGTCGGGAGAAAATTTGGAGAGATAGGATTGATGCCCATAACAGATTGATGAAGAACTATTTCATGGAGAATCCCACATACCCGGAGTCGTATTTTCGTCGCCGGTTTAGGATGAGCACCGACTTGTTCAGGCGCATTGCAGAGAAACTAGCGAGCCATGACCGGTTCCAGCAAAGGAGGAATGCCGCCGGAGAGCTCAGGCATAGCACCTTTCTGAAGGTGACAGCCGCTTTGCGTATGTTGGCATACGGTATCCCGGCTGATCTAGTTGATGATCACTTGGCTATGGGTGAGAGCCAAGCCATCATGTGTGTCAAGCGCTTTGCAGTGGGAATTGTGCAAGTGTTTGGTGAGGAGTATTTGAGATCTCCCACTGCTGAAGACGCCGCAAGGCTATTGGCGATGAACAAAGCGCGCGGCTTTCCTGGCATGCTTGGCTCAATAGATTGCATGCATTGGAGTTGGAAGAATTGTCCAAAGGCATGGCATGGGCAATTCCACGGCCAAAAAAAGGGTTCCACTATAATCCTTGAAGCGGTGGCCGATCAGGAGACTTGGATTTGGCATGCATTCTTTGGAATGCCTGGATCTTTGAATGACATCAATGTTGTCAACCAGTCACCACTGATGAATAAGATTGCAAACGGTGAGTTGCCACCTGTGCAGTTTGTAGCAAATGGCCGTATGTACAACTATGGCTATTACCTAGCGGATGGCATCTATCCAAAGTGGCAAACCTTCATGAAGCCGTTGAAAAAGCCGGAAGGTAAGAAAAATCTTGATTTCCACAATGCTTAGTCGGCGGCTAGAAAAGATGTGGAGAGAGCATTTGTGATTTTGCAAGCCCAATTTGCTATTGTGAGAGGACCGGCTAGATTTTGGGATCAAAAAATGCTTTGGTACATCATGCACGCTTGTGTGATCATGCACAACATGATCATCGAGAATGAGCGTGGCCAAGATTTAGACTACTCACAGTATGAGCCCTTGGGACATCCCGTGCGAGTGCGACGGAGGGCTGAAAGGGTAGCCCATTTTATTGCCTCCTATCATGCCATTCGGCGTCCCGCAACGCACAATGAACTTCAGAATGATCTGATTGAAGAGTGGTGGGCATGGCATGGACTACAAAGAGCATGATGATTTCTGCATTCGACATTGTATTGTTCCTGAACTATTTGTTGTGTTTAATAGTTGTTGTATTGAACGATAAACTATTTGTTTGAGTTGTAATGATAACGAAATTGAACTATTTATTATTGAATTATTTTGTTCGTTTGATGATTTTTGCTCCTCTTCTTGAAATGTATATGTGGTTTGTGCGGCGCGCGCGCGTTGTATTTTTGCGCGCTGCTGGAGCGGCGCGCGCGCGCTGCATTATAGCACGGCTGCTGGAGCCAGCGCTGGCGGCCGCGCTAAACCAGCTGAAGCGCGCACGGCAAACAGGTTTTTTGCGCGCGGCGCATAGCGCGGCTGTTGGAGATGCTCTAAGTTCATGTATTTGTGTTGATAGGTTAATCAAATAGTAAAGCTAGGGTTTATCACTATGACATGAAAGTTCATTTTCAATGCATTGTATGTAGTTTTGTACAATTCTGTAAGCATGATTATCACCAACAGACCCATCCATGTATGCATGCCAACAACCCATGTTATGCCGACCTTGACCGCTTCGGCGGAGCCTTGCGCCTGCGCTAGCCTTGGTTCTAATGTAACAACCCGGAGCGCCCTTGGGTGGGTTCGGACCTGCCTTGCAGTGACTCAGACATGGACCCTTTCGTGCCTCTACCACAATCACCGTTGGCGATGGCGTGTAGACAAGTTTCGGAAAAGATTACTGTATTGGTTATTCCGCACTTTGCACCATGCCCTAGAGCTTTTCTAGATTGCAACTAGGAAGATCAGGACGACGAACCAGGGTCTCCAGGGGGATAAGTGGATAACATCTGTCGTAGGCCTTAACACCCCAACGCAACTGCGTGTGGATGGCCTCAGATGAATTCTTAACCAAATCTGTGTATAAGATACCCTTGGCCATGTGCAACCTTTTCGTACTGGGACGGTTTGGAAGGAAACAACCACTCCCAAATGCAAGCTTTCTGCTTGGCTCGTGTTGCTGTTGGAGATATGCCCTAGAGGCAATCATGTATGGAGATATTTCCTATGTGTTTATGAATAAAGATAGTCCTTGGATGTAATCAATGATACTTGTTGGCAAGTACGTGACTTGTCTGTGAGATCTTGTGTTGTATGATACATCCTAAATTGTCCCTAGTCGCAAGTGACGTGTGGGCACACGTCGGACTAGACTAGCATATGACACGGTGGATGGCTCGGTCTCACTAGCCATGGAGCATTGGATGCTAACCGGATAATATGAACTCGGAAGGATCTGGTCGGATTCGACGTAGTCGAATCCCAGTCGAGATAAGGTCCGAGTCAGACAGACCCAACTATGAGACATAGCGATATGTCATCTGTGAGTCTCTAGTACAACATACGATCTATGTCCTAAGACCTGAGCTGACGCGTGTACTCGGGATGGTGACAGACTTGCTTTGGGCCAACCAAACGCTACTCCGTGACTGGGTAGTTACAAAGGTAGGTTTCAGGTTTGTCCAGTCCCATGCTGCGAGACATGGTCGAGCAAGATGGGATTTGTCCCTCCGGTGAAGAGAGATATACTCTGGGCCCCTCGTGTGATCCAACCAGGATAAGCATGGCCATGCGACAAGGATTATGAGATAGTCCAGTTTGTGGTCGGTATCACTGGAACGAGAAAGAGGTCGGGCTAGCACAAGGATGACAGTCTCGCCTTGAGCCCGACAACATATATCATGAGGCAAAGGAACAGAAGTGTGACACGTTGTACAGGTTCTCCTAACCAGCTTCATAGTCTGCTTGGTGGTCAGCACGCCTTGCTAGAGGCCGCTACCAATCGTGCAGGTCAGAGGTGATCCGAACTGTGACCAAGCCGACTTGAACCTAAGGGGTCGCGCGCTTAAGGGAAGGAACCTACGAGGTCGGTTCGGAGGACACTGGTCGGATGTGATCCGAGCTGGACTTGGAACGCGACCGAGTAGACTTTGGGCTTTAGGATCCGTGCAAGGCCCAAGTGTTGAGCCCGCGACGGATGCCTATAAATAGTGAAGGTGTGGCACACTTATTCAGTTGATCGCTTCGGCGCTGTCGTTAGGGCTTTGCGTGTGTTGCAACTAGCCACCTCCACTCGCCGCCGGTTGTGTGATCGGACCTAGCAGTCCGCCGCACGACGTTCCTCCTGCACGCGCAGATACCGTTAGAGGCGGTGCACTTGCGCCGCTCCAACGAACCTATATGAGGGATCCGACGACCGGCTGTTCGAGGGAGATCGGACGAGGAGACGAACCACGCGGACGCGCTGCCCCAACTCTTCTTCCGCTACACGGCACTGCGCGTCTAGTGGTAACGATCTGTGATCCATTCCCGTAGCATGTTCCCGGTTGTTCTGCGTGTAGAAAAAATTTAAGTTGCAGTCGACGCACCCTACCGTAGAACCCAACAGTGGCATCAGAGCCTCTGCTATAGGATTGGGATTCAGATCGTATGCATATTAGATATGTGGAGGCAGCAGATGAGATCTGTTGTCGTTGATGAGATCGGCTATCTGCACGGTTGATGAGATCAATTGCACATGGGGATTGAAAAGGCTATGTTTTCTGATGATCAGAGTCGATGAGGTCGTGACACAACCTACCCCTACCGGTCGGTATCCGCCATCGGGGTTAACAGTGAAACGTAAATCCGAAACGGACCGCCGTGTGCGTAGCGCCTTGTATTTCGCGCACAATCACTCAAACCGGTAGAATGCGATTCTATGCATAACTTTATTTTGCAGGGTTTGATGTGAATAGTATGGCTCATGTGTATGTGATGCATGTGTGTAAATTATACATGGCTTGCGTGTCATGTTTGTCAACCGGCAGGAGCCAAAGTGATGTCATTATAATGTATAACGACTTGTGTGTCGACTTGTGACTCTATGTAAAATTCATTACTAGTTGTAGTAGTTGGATAATAGAGATCAAGTTGGTGGTTTGGCGTCCCGGCGTGACAAACAAGATGAAGTTCCTAGATGGTCATCGGAGTCGGAGCCGACCTGGAAGAACGCCATGAAGGAGCCATACTATTTCACGATATGTGTTTATTTGTGATTGTTATGCTTCTTTGTTTCTATGCATGTTAGAATGGTAGAAAGATCCCTCATGAATATTAAGCGAATTGACATCCCTGATGTTGCACCTTCGCACGTCAAGTACGTCTAGTAGTGGGCTCATAAAATTGGGGTACTACTAGGTGTCCTTGAACTGAAGGGTTCATGTCGGACACGGACATGCACTGCATCAGGTTTACTTGACAAGGCTATCAAAATGGTTTTGGTCCTTGTGACAAAGAAGGTTGGGAGCCGGGGTATGAGATACCTTCCCTACCGACAGGAGTCGTATAGAGATGCGATTAGCAAGGAGTTGCTTACTGGATAGGCATGTTGTCTAGCAGTGATGCTAAAGCTCACTAGTCGCATGTGCTAGTCGGATCCTGAATCACTGAGAGTTTGCGGAGGGATGCTGACTTCAGTGGGAGTATTTCTATTTAAGGCTATAGTTACTCTACATAAACAGATTGCTTAATGATTGCATATTTTCTGTTGTAGATCAATGGCACCACCTGCTCAACCCAACTTTGCATTGAAATCAATTCTGGAAAAGGATAAAGTGAATGGAACAAACTTTACCACCTAGTATAGAAATTTGAGAATTGTTCTCAAGCATGATAAAAAGGAACATGTTCTAGAGGATCCACTTCCAGAGGAACCTGCCAATAATACTAATGCCACAACCAAGAATGCCTACCAGAAACTCGTTGATGAATCAAACGAGATCAGCTGCCTCATGCTGGCTTGTATGGAGCCCGATTTGCAACAGCATTTCGAAGATGTTGGAGCTTTCGATATGATCGAGAGTCTCAAGAGCATGTTTCAGGTACAGACTAGGACCGAGAGGTTCAACGTCTAGCGATCCTTGATGGATTGTAAGCTGAAGGAAGGTGATCCACTGAGCCCGCATGTGATCAAGATGATCGGATATGTGCAAGCTTTGGATCAGTTGGGCTTCCCGCTCTTGGATGAGCTGGCTACTGATGCAGTCCTGGGTTCTCTTCCGCCCAGCTATGGGACGTTCATCTCGAACTATCATATGCATGGCATGGATAAGAAGCTCACTGAATTGCATGGGATGCTCAAAGTGACAGAGCAGGATATTAAGAAAGGCACGCATCAAGTGTTGATGGTTCAGAAATCGGCTAAGTTCAAAAAGAGTTGGTCCAAGAAAAAGGCTAAGGCAAAGGGCACGAAGACGGTAACCTCCGCTGCTGCGCCGAAGTCTAGACCAGACTCGAAGACCGTTTGCTATCACTGCGAGGAGACCGGTCACTGGAAGAGGAACTGTAGCAAGTTGCTTGCAGAGCATGGCAAAAAGGCCGGAAATGCTTCTTCGGGCAAAGGTACACTTGTTGCATATGTTATAGACATTTACCTTGCTGACATACCTAGTAGCTCTTGGGTATTTGATATCGAATCGGTTGTTCACATTTGCAACTCGATGCAGGGGCTGGTAAGAACTAGGCGTGTGGCACAAGGGGAGGTTGACATCAGGGTCGGCAACAAAGCAAGAGTTGCTGCGTTGGAGGTCGGCACGATGCAGCTCCAGCTTCCTTAAGGATTTATTTTGGAATTGAATAATTGTTATTACACTCCTGCACTTAGTCGGAACATTATTTCTGCCTCATGCTTGATGAGTCAGGGTTATGAATTCAATTTAAAGGACAATGGTTGTTCGTTTTATTTGAATGGTATGTTCCACGGCTATGCACCCATTGTTGATGGGCTTTTTATATTGAATCTAGAACCGGAACCGGCCTATAACGTGAATGTCAAGAGGCATAAGCCTAATGAGATAAATCCGACATACTTCTGGCATTGCTGGCGTGGACACATTAGTCTAAAACGCATGAAGAAGCTCCATGATGATGGGCTCCTAACTTCGTCTGACTTTGAGTCGTTCAAAACATGTGAATCATGCTTGCTCGGCAAGATGACTAAGTCTCCTTTCACAAAGAGTTGCGAGAGGGCGTCCGAGCTGTTGGAACTTATACATAGTGATGTGTGGTCCAATGAGCACAATTGCCAGAGGTGGCTATCAGTACTTCGTGACTTTTACCGACGACTTGAGTAGATATGGATATATCTATTTGATGAGGCACAAGTCGGAAACTTTTGAAAAGTTCAAAGAGTTTCAGAACGAGGTTGAGAATCAGCTCGGCAAGACTATAAAGCTTCTACGATCTGATCGTGGAGGTGAGTACATGAGCCAGGAGTTTGATGAACATCTGAAAAGCCAAGGTATAGTACCTCAGCTCACACCTCCGGGTACGCCACAGAGAAACGGAGTGTCAGAACGAAGGAATGGGACCTTGTTGGACATGGTCCGGTCTATGATGAGCAAATCGGATTTACCCTTGTCATTCTGGGGATACGCTCTAGAAACTGCAGCTTTCACAGTTAACAGGGTATCATCAAAATCCGTAGACAAGACACCACATGAGATGTGGACCGGGAAGAGTCCCAGTTTGTCTTTTCTAAAGATTTGGGGTTGTGAAGCATTTGTTAAGCGACTTATGTCAGACAAGCTTACACCCAAGTCGGATAAATGCATATTCGTGGGATATCCAAGGGAAACCTTGGGATATAGCTTCCACAACCGTGAAGAGAATAAAGTGTTTGTTGCTCGGAACGAGGTTTTCCTTGAGAAAGAGTTTCTCAGTCGGGAGGCCAGTGGGAGGACGGTCCGACTCGAAGAAATTCGAGGACCACTTGGGGACGGCTCGACTGGTGATGAGATCATACCGGAGTCAGACAGGGAACCCGTAGTGGAAGCAACACCGGAACCATGAGGTCGGAAAGATTGCGCAGAGTGCGTGATGTATTGTTGCTAGAAAGCGACGAGACGGCCACATATGCGGAAGCGATGGTGAGCCCAGATTCCGAGGCATGGTTGGAGGCCATGAGATCCGAGTTAAAGTCCACTGATGAGAATCAAGTCTGGGACTTGGTTGATCTGCCGCCTGGCGTAACAGCCATTGGTTGCCAATGGGTCTTTAAGAAGAAAACCGATGTGGATGAAAATGTTCAGATCCACAAAGCTCGGCTTGTCGCTAAGGGTTATGGACAAGTTCAAGGGATTGACTACGACGAGACTTGCTCGCCGTTAGCGATGCTGAAGTCGGTGAGGATCGTAGTAGCTATAGCTGCATATTTCGATTATGAGATATGGCAGATGGATGTCAAGACGGCTTTCCTTCATGGAAATTTAACCGAGGACGTGTATATGATACAGCCCGAGGGTTTTGTCGATCCGACTAGCGCTAGTAAGGTATGCAAGCTCAAGAGATCCATTTATGGGTTGAGGCAAGCATCTCGGAGCTGGAATATTCGTTTTGATGAGGTCGTCACAAGTCTCGGTTTCATCACAAGCGAAGAGGACGCTTGTTTATACAAGTTAAGTGGGAGCTCGATAGTGTTTTTTATCTTGTATGTGGATGACATATTGTTGATCGGGAACGATGTTTCGATGCTAAACTCGGTCAAGGTGTCATTGAATGGCAAGTTTTCGATGAAGGACCTTGGTGAGGCAATGTATATTTTAGGCATTAAGATCTATAGAGATAGATCGAGGAGGCTGCTCGGCTTAAGCTAGAGCACGTACATAGATAAAGTGTTGAAGCGGTTCAACATGAGTGAGGCTAAGAAAGGGTTCTTGCCACTCTCACATGGTATAAGGCTAAGCGAGACTCAAAGTCCTTCGACATCTGATGAGCGAAGCAGGATGAGTAGGATTCCGTATGCCTCGGCAATCGGATCCATCATGTATGCCATGATATGTACACGGCCTGATGTTGCTTTTGCTATAAGCCTAACAAGTAGATACTAGGCCAACCCAGGTGAGAGTCACTGGGTAGCGGTAAAGACTATTTTAAAGTACTTGAAAAGGACTAAAGAGATGTTCCTAGTTTATGGAGGTGAGGAAGAGCTCGTCGTAAGGGGTTACGCCGATGCTAGTTTCCAAACCGACAGAGATGATTGTCGATCACAGTCTGGATTCATATTAAATATTGATACCAGTGACCCCCAGATTAATTGCTGATAAATATACGCCATGCTCCTAAATACTTCTAGTTTTCACATCCTTGATGCTAACATTTCTTTACAGTTTTAAAATATTAGGAAAGGGTTGCAATATGAAGATATTATGTAAGAGAAAAAATATTTTAAAAAATAGTTCTATTTAGCCAAAAATGTGCTTTAGCTTTAGTTTAAAATGCATTTCTCTTCTTTAGTACTTTCTTTGTTCCAATGAGCAAGGTCCGCCCGCAATCCAAAATTCAACTTTGACACGAATGCCCCTCTATATTTAACAAATATACAACAACTTTCATTTTTCAGAACTAACGTGATTTAAAATGCGATATTGTAGTCTTCAGACATGTTGCAGGAAGCATCAATATAAGCTAGACACATTGGTACAAGATATACTACTGTTCTGCATATTGATAGACTCTTACGTGGTACAAGATACATCTACCGACAACCACATATATAAAGTTAAAAAGCAGAACTCTACTAAAAAATAGTGCAGGCAGGGAAAACATAAAGGCATAGGAGATTCTCACCGAAGTAGTGCGAGACTGGGCATTTTGGACATAAGTTGATTGCCTTTTCCTCTTCACAGCATTCAGTGTTTCCACAAGCAGCTCCTTCGACGGCTTCACTTCTTCCTCCACCACTGAGTGATGCATAGTGGAATCGCGTACACCAGGCATCAGCACAGGTCCACCTATGGTGATCGCCGCCACCTTCCCCTTCCCCTTCTACAAAAAATAATTCTTTTTAGCCAAAAAAAATCTTTTTGCTTTAGTTTGAAATGCATGTTTTCTTTAGTAGTCTTAAATCCCGACTCGGCTACTTACTGAGACAAGGTACGTTAAGTACTCCATAGGTGTTTGTACTTATAAATATTGGTACCAGTAACCACCAGATGAATTGCTGATGAATACATGCCATGCTCCTAAATACTTGTAGTTTCAGACATGTTGTACAAAGCATCAACATCAGTTAGGCACATTGGTACGAGACATACTATATTACCGAAAATTCAATGTGGCTCGTACTATCATACGGTATCATTATCTGATCCATTGGTGCACCTCGGGATATATGCCCACAGCCGTATTGAGCGTTGTATTGCTTTTGGTGGCATCAATATTGAACACTGGCACTGTTGCTTGTCCGGTGTCCATAAATGCAGGGACCCGGAATGGTCTTGTACGGTCTTGTTGCCCCGCATTTTTCCTGGACCGGAGTCCACATGCAACTGATTCGCTGCTTTTTGCTGTTTTGCGTCTGCTGCTAGAACTGTGAGGTCAAGGGGGAATTGGTGCCGGTTTTTTACAGTCAGAAGAAATGTTGTGGTTGTCCGTTGGCTTTGCGTCAGCCCTTGCTTAGCCAGCTCTTGATACTACCTAGCAGACTATGATATTTATGTTGTGTAGACTGAGATTGTTTTCTACAAAAATGGATGCCCACTATTTATCTCTGTTTCCGCACAGAGTTCTAGTAGGTGCAAATTCCCCTTGACCTATCCTCAAAAAAAAAATCCCCCCTTGACCTCACATTCTAGCAGCAGACTTTTGACAGCACACCCAAAACAGCTAAAACCATAACAATGACATGAATTCAGTACAGAATTTTCAGGGTAACATCATTTACCTTCAGTTCAGAATTCTTTTCTGGCACCATCACAGCGATTCAGTTCAGAATTTATACGGGTGAATTTTCCAAAGAAAAAAGTATCCCTTCACTCGCAATGCACTCTAGGATTTTTTTTGGCACCCAAAAATGCCAATGGCAGCCATGAGATGACACCTTTCGCAGCAGCATCAGTAGGCAAATCTAGCAATAACACCTTTCCAGTTTTCTAGGAGTACTTGTCAAATCGAAGCCTAATGTCAGCTAAAACAGAACCAATGCCTCTTAATCCAGCCGAGCACTCGCGAATCTGGTTTCACTGCAGATTCCCCAGACTCCGCCCGGCCGCTGTCCCTGCTGGCCGCGTCGTCGCTCCCCTGCTTCCAATCTCGCTTCTCTCGTTTACATCACCGGCCGCCGCCCCTACCCCTTCCGGGAATATTGGAAACCCGCGCCAAAAAATCACGGGATCGGACGAGAAAGAGAACACGCCGCTGGCTAGCACACACGGTCGACGACCGAAGGAGCACCGTAGACCGGTCGCGGTAAAGAAAGATAGGGGGATCCAAGGCCTCACCTGAACACCGGAACGACAGGAAAATCGGCATTGCCGCCGTCGCCCTCTCGGTTTCCACCTCCATTTTGGCCACCCAAACCCAGCGGCACAGCGCTCCTCGCAGATGCAGGGATCCCGCGTGCGTACGGCGGTATGGGGTCATTCAGGAAAAAATATATTCTGGACCATGGTCCAAGTGCGATGCACATCCTGTACTGTACCACCGGTCCATCCGCGTTCCGTTAGCTACAAATGTCCCACGGGTGGTCCCCCCCCCATCCACATGTGTCTCGGGTCCCTACCGTATACTGTTCACGAGCTACGCACTGCACGGCTGCACCTACGAATACGATGTACAGGCACCGATGGGGGAATACTGGAATATTGGGAGCTCGCGCTGGCTGCATTTAGGGCATGTACAATAATACTATCTTAGGAGTGCCATGTAGAATAATTGATGAGGTGGAGGGGAGATAACTCATAAGAAAAGGCTTGCCTTCTCTTATTTAAGAGAAGATAAAAGATGATCTCTTAGCATAATTTGTCTCACCATATTTTAAGGAATAACAAGTTATTGAAGATAAGGCTAAGATATAACCCATTGTAGTTATACTTTTTTGTCATCTCTAAATTATATGCAAGCCATAAGATAAACCGCCTTATCAACCATTGTACATGCACTTAATACCCTCATCACCTACCGATCTCGTCATTCAAACGGTCCAAATAATGATATTATTTGTCAGTATGAGCCATATCGCTCCTTCCATACTTTTCTTCTTTGACGAAATATATTATTGTTATTCTATCATAATTATAGACTCTTATGTGGCATATCTATCCATAACCACAAAGATAAACCACAAACCACATCTCTAGTACCAAGACATGGTGTAGACTGGAAGAAAAAAATTTAAAAGACATAGGAAATCCTTGCCGAAGCAGTGTTGAGTGTTTCCAGATGTGGTTCTGTCGCCACCTTCATCTTCTTAGCACCATTTTTCAGTCCATTATTCTTCTCCTTCTGACCATGTTCGCACATGTATATATAACATGTGTTTACTTTGCTTTAGGCACGCGACAACATATAGAGAGGGGAAAGATAAACAATTTTACCTTTTGCGGATGTGCAGTGAAATCCCCCACACAAGACTTCAGCGCAGGCTCGCGCGTGGTGATCGCCGCCACCTTCCCCTTTCCCTTCTCCTTCTTCCCTGAAGTAGCATGGGAAGCCACTTCCTCCCCATCCTTCTTCCCTGCCCCATCAGACTTGTCGCGAACTCGAACCAAAACCGTGTCCAGCCCGCCTTCCGGCACGACCACTATCTGGTGGCCATTCACAAAGCGCATGCAACTCAAGTACTTGCGGTACTCCTCATCTATGTCCTCCAATTTATCATACAAAGGGATTTCCTCGAGGGAGTTCTTCTCCTTCATCGGGCATTCACTTCCTTTCAGGGCCGGGGAGCGTACGGGGCCGCTTTGGGCTTCGCCAGCGACGGATACCTCGTGCTTGGTGGTGACGGGAGGGCAAGGGGAGCCGCCCCGGGCAGGGATTCCCTGGGCGTCCATCTCAGTGGCGATGGAGTTGGCGGCGGAGCTTGGAGCGCGTGGCCATGGTGGCATGGTTGGGGCTTTGTGTCTGGGTTGGTAGCGAATGGGAGCTGGCGAAGAGGCGCCTCGTCCAGATTAGAAGTTTTCTGTTGAATGCCTCGCTTCTGACAATCGAGTATCCTGCAAGATGCCAGAGGGGATGGTTGAGTGGACGGTCTGAATGGAAAAGTTCGCCTTCAGGAAACTATACAATGACGCCTGATCGGTTGGTGACGATATGGTTTTAGCAATGGAAAAGTACTAGCATTTAATAAAGGGGCCCAATCCAATTTATTAGCATATATTTAGCACTTTTAATTCGTAAATTACAATTGGTTTTTCCGGAAGGCTAACTTTGGCAGTTCATCCAATAAAAGAGTCGTGATATAATTGTGCAAATCATTTTGAAATAAATGCAGCAAATAAAAATTAGTAATCTACTAGTGTAAAACCAAATAACTTAGGCTGGCCATAGTGCGAAAATGCTCTTCGGAGGCCGAGCACCATGGGGCTCGCTATCTTGGGCGTTGGTCTTCATATGGATCAGGCGCAGCTTCGTACTTGTCTAATGTATTCCACCCGCCAGGCTTTTACACGGCACCGTATTCTCATTTATGAACAGTGGCAGTACATGTAAAACAGCGGCCGTACTAACACACGAACAAGTGCCATCATCGGATCGTGCACGGCAAGATAGACGAACATAGGCAGTATTCTGGCTGATTCTAGCAACCGTTTTTACTCGCTGAAGGATCCATGCACGGAGCCGTCAGAAGGAGGCGGATCCTCTAACTTAGAGAAGCAAAGTCACGGTGCTACAGTGTAATCATAGTGTAAAATGAAGAAGGAATGTTAGAGACGTTTAACGGATTATTTACTATTGATATTTACTATAGATATAAATAATCTAGAATTAATTTTATTTCACCATCAAATTGTTTGTATATAAATAATCTAGAATTGATTTTATTTCACCATCAAATTGTATGTATGTAATGATTATGAACGTAAACATTAAATCTGTAATTTGCATATTAATTTAAACCATTTAGCCTTAATTATATGGATTGCAAGAAGGAAAGTTAGAGGATTGTAGCTTCTCTAACTTTCCTTCTTAATGTTAGAGGATCTGGTTCCCCGTCAGACATGTTCGCGTGCTGCTTAGTCAATTTCTAGCTAGCAAGCGAGTACTGGGAAAGATCACATCGGACCGGCCAGTTAACAAACCAGGTGGGCCACTTTGTCCAACTTGGTGTATCAAATTTGTAGAAAAAATCTTAATTGTGTAACCACCGACATAAATACATAATATGCCCGTTTTAGTACACGAAATCACCTGAAAACATCATTTATTGCTTGACGGGTTTAAAAAAATTGTGCATAATTCAAATTGTTTGGAATGACATTTTTCCTTCACATGGATTAATTGTCTAGATGCACTTTTCAAATTACTTTTGCATCACAATGTTTTGCTAGAAAATTTTGATGACAAATTTGTTTCCGGAAAGTGACTTCATCTCAAAGTTATGCTCTTTTTTACTCTGTCCGTCCCATAATAGGAGAGCCTTTTTAACAATGTACTAGTGTAGAAAACGCTCTTATATTATGGAACGGAGGAGGTAATACGTTCATGTGATAAACAAATAAGTGTACGCGGGCCAACCTTGCATGGATACGGAAACACATTCAGTTTATGATCAAATTTTCACACGCTATCAACAAAAATGCATTCGGATTGTTTGTCATTTTATACTAGCGGTTTATTTTAAAAACAATCGGTCCTCTAGCACTAGTAATTCTGTTACCAATTGAACATGCAACCCCCTCCCCCCAAGTTCTCCGATGTCATACCATAATTGCAGCTCACGTCGACCCCATAGCACTCCAAGTGTACTAATCGACAATTTCCAGGTATGAAAATTTCAAGAAATCACATCTTATACTCTTATGGCCACAAGATAAATCACATGTACGGAATAATATTTGATTGTCGGCCCCTCTAGCAAAGGATGGCAACCATTCGACTATTCACGCTCTTCAGTTTTTTCGCCAACCACATATGTTACCCAGTGTTCCTAATCATTTCAGTTAAGATGCGCTCTACCATTTTTCGTGGCGACATTTTTTGCTATTTTTTATTTTTAAATAATATTTCTTATTTTCCTATATAACCAGCTAAAAGAAGATGTGCTCTGCCTCATGCGGTCATATTCTATTTTTAAACTGGTTTTATTATTATTTTATAACTAGCAACACATTAACTTGTACGAAGAACTGTTTTGGTTTGTTTCGCACATCCAACCGAATCCCAAACCAGAAGAAGCACAACCTTTGACAGATCTGCCAAATGATTACCTGAATCGCACTCCTCAAAGAAGAGTTACATCCCATCCATGACAAAATCGCTCCTGTCCACTGTGCCACATGAAGGGGGCGACATGTGCATCACCTCCAAGTAAATGTAATGTGACATGTATCATCAGTTGGGCCCATACATCTCTACTTCTAATGGAGCAGTTGGTGAATAGTCCGTGCGATTTATTTTCGCTGGTTTATTTTTGTCATTCTCCCACCTCCGTTTTATTTTCATCATCCTCCTACCTCTGCTTACTAGGTACCCTCTAAGCGAAAAAAAACCGTCTTGGACTGGCAACGTGCGAACGAGCGAGCGAGCGGGCGAAGCCTCAGGTGCCCTCGAGCGAAGCCAAACCAGATCCCTTCGCCGCCGCCCTCGCCCCCGCAGCCGCCGCCCTCGCCCCCGCAGCCGCCGCCGATCCCCTCCCCATCTTCCTCCCTCAAACGCTACCCCAATGACATGAGTGTGCCGCCCCCTGCTTCCACCCGTCTCGCGATGCGCCGCCGCCCGTCGCGGCCACCCAGGCCACCTCCGTCGCGGCCGCCCCCGCCACCTCCCATCGCGGCCGCCGCCCCAGCTCCCGCCGCGGCCGCTGCCCTGCGCGCAAATGACCCCTTCCCCCGCCCCAGCCGCCATCACAGATCCCTCCGCCGCCGCCGATCTATTTGCTAGAGCCATATGACCATATGATCCCTCTACCACCTCATCTCGTGCTCCTGACATGCCGAGGGGGGAGAGGAGTAAGAGAGCAGGGACGAGTGCGCAGAGGAGGGAGATGCCTGCCGTGAAGCTGCCAAGCAAGAAGACAAAGGAGGAGCGATACTTGCGGAGGCGGCCGAGATCGGGTACTACATCTTCTTAGATCTTCGCTGTCGTCTAGGTCAGGCCTCCCTCAGATGCCCTGATCCTCCATCATCAGGTTCTCCATCTTCTTAGATCTCACCCTTCCGTACCCAATCGGCCAATCCTCTCGAATCGCATCTCACCTGTCTCTGGCGATGACTCCGGCCTGACATCTCACCTCTCACAGTATCCTCTCATCTCTCTCCCAGGGATGCCCTGCACTCTCCTCTCTATGTCTGCTAGCGGTGGCGGCGGCCGGAAATAGAGGGGACCAGTGGCAACGTGGAATGGTACCCAGGGGCGTTCTGGTACAGCGCGAGAGGAAGCAGATGAATGTGCCACATGTGAGAGGGAGAGGTCTGTAATGGTATCTGGTGGTGGCCTCTTGAAAAGAACCCAAGATTCTCACTAATATCCTGTAGCTTGCTGTGTTCTTCGGGCTCTCTCAAACGACAAGAAGATGAGTTACAGCGAATTATACGTCTCACCCCATTGTTTGTACAATGGTATCCACTTTGAGTAGTAGTGTTGTGGGTTGTGGCTAACTGGCTATGTGGATTTGTCAGTGATTTTGCTAGCTTTGATGTGTTTCGGTTGGATGAAAGGGAGTGTGTCGGTGCAGGTGCGATGCATCCGATTGAGTATAGGAGGACCGAGGACATGTGGTGAGGCGTTGTGCCACAGGGCACAACGACAAGGGTGCGCACAAGCTGACCAGCGTCTAGCTCCATGGCCTCATCAATGACAGAACCAGGTACATTGCCAACCATTCAATTTCCTCTGACTTGGACTGATGCATTCATGGATGATGGTGGCCTGCACGTTCCTTCACAGTTATTGATTAATCATAGCCATACATTGTTGTTTATCATTTTCGTGCTTGCAAACAACTATGATGTAAACTGTAGGCACCGAAGACATCTCATCATCCTACTATTTTTATCGCACTTTTTTGAAATCAATCTTCTGCATTCAACCCGTGTGAACTTACCTCCTGATTCATCTTACTTAGCAAATACGTATTTTCGTGCAGCATTTAGGACGACCATTAGATCAAAGTATGGTACTGCATTTTTTTGTACTGTTCCACAGATCGATGGCGTAGCTAACACTCTTACTTGTTCATAACATATATTCACATTTGCTCATTTCTGCATAAATTACTGAATTATTATCGAAATAAAAGATAACTTTGTGCAGTCATGATTTTTAAAGCAACCGTGTATTAGGATCTCAAAAATTATGCGCTTCAACATTACTAACTTACTTTCTGGAGAGATATCACCATTAATGATGTATTTTATATTGTTCAAAAGTTCCGTTGGTTTTGCACAAGGTGCTCCCCATAATTAAAAATGTATCCATCTTTAAGTAAAAGAATGGTGTAAGTAACTGCACCTATTTGTTAGATACTGGGTAAACAAGCTTGTCAATTTCCTCTCGAGAAATTGGCCAGGTTGCGCTCACAACTGAGCCATATCTACGATGCTCAATATGTTGTTGCTTTTCTCTCGGAATCCTCGTCTATGAGGACCAAGCATGACACAGAAGCGAGGAGGAGGATAAGAAAAATCTCGGAAAGCATGAAATGGGGAAGTTGGTGTGTGTTTGTAGAAGTTGAGCAGTTATTGTCCGAGAAAATGGAATAGCACATCTGCTGATGCATCCCTCTTTTCTGTTTCAAAAGTCCACATGAGTTCTATGTTATATTCTGATGTTTTCATATACTATAATAGCTTTAGTGATTTATATGACCACACAATGTTGGCTAAAACAGTACAAATTGGCTTTTTAAAAGAGGAACAAATGATCGTCAATGGTGCACTAAACCATGAGAGTGCGGCGCCTTCTGTGTTGTGGACATGGCATGGGCTGTCTTCTGTGAGTGCCTCTGTAACGTTTGTTATTTTGCCTAACTTTCTGAAGTTAAACCATCCTTTCACAAAGTTCCATCTCCTTGTTGAAACAAAGGTTCACTGTTGTGTTCTTGCTGCCATTCCGCGGTATATTGGAGTGTTTCATCCTAATATATGTCTGGTTACATGACCACAAAGAGATAGAAGAATATGATGTGTAAGTTACCTTTCTGATACAACCACAATACTATGCTGCTATTATTATTTGAGTTCAGAGATTTGAGACTCTGGACTTTATGGTCCGTTAAATCAGTTTTATTAAATTAACTGAAAAATAGATTAGCTCACAAGTATGTATACTCAGTATCTCAGGTTCTGCTTGCAGCTAATTTTTCTTGTAATGGCATCATCTAAAATGTTGGTATGATCGAATTGATAGAAGTTCTTTCAACATAGAAATGTATTTTCACTGTATAAATTTAGCCATTGCAGGTAAGACAGTAATTGTTAGAATCACAAATTACAAGATGTCATGATACCTGACGAAACTGCTATTGAAATTCGTACACTAATGCAGCATATCCCCTTGTTAGAGTCTGGAGCAAAATGGAGCTCTCCCATTCGTTTGGATTCTGAACCGTTCGATCGATTTCCCTGGCGCGTAATGGCCGTCGGATCTCTTGGTGCGCTGGTACTGGCCGTTCGATCAAGCCGGCGTTCGATCCTCGCAGGTCCTGGTCGTTGGATCACTGGCAAACACTGCTGCAAGCTCCGGTTCGTGCCACCGCCTGTAATTCTCATGCCCCACAGAGGGCATTATTGTCTTTTCTCATGCAGACGTATAAAAGGCAGAATATGGAACCCTAGCCGTCTCTGTCCTTTCCCCACTTCTCAGCCCCCTCTCCTCCCGTGGCGGCAGAAATCACATATCTGACCTCAGGCAGAAATCAAATCACAAACTGACCTGGTCACGAAAAAATTTCACTCTGCTGACCCTTTGGTGTGGCGCCCGACAGCCGGGCGCCGCACCCTACTGTGCAGTGCCCTTCCCTTAGGCGTCGCACATCCTGCCAGCGTGGTAGCCCTGGTCCAGTTACGGCCCCACACGCACCTGTGCAGCGCCTAAGAGCTAGGCGCCACACACCTGTAATGTGCAGCGCCTAGCTCTTGGGCGCTACACAGTCTGTGTTCCACTTGGGCTGGCCCCACCCTCTCTCCCCTCCCACCCCCACCCCACACACCCCCACCCGACCCAAACCCTTAGACTTGCGGCCCTCCTCTCTTCCCCTCTCCCCCCTCTCAAATCCTTTTCAAATCTTGCAAATCCGGAGTATTTGACCATGGATTTCGAAGCCAACCCCTCCCTTAAGGTAATCTCCTCCGATCCCCTCGTTTTCATCCATAGGAATTGTCACATTTGCTCAAATCTTGCTAGTTTGGGGAAACCCTAGATTTTGATAGGATTTGGAAATTTGTGTTGAATGATGTTATATTTCTTTGCTAATTTGGGTTGTTTAGGCTTCCATAGTATGCTAGGGTTAGGGTTATGTGTGTTTGATGTTGGTGTTAGGGTTATGTTGGTGTTAGGGTTGTGGTTATTGTTATGTGGGGGTTAGGGTTATTAATTCATATATATGTTAGGGCATATGTGTGCAAATATTTTTCTTAAGTATTTACTTGATATATGTGTGTTTTTGATTATTGTAGGGATGGGGAGAACATGTGTTTATGTTCATCATGTGGATAAAGAGGCCTTTTTGAAAGGCAATGTTGAGACGGACCCGGATGAGCTTGACATGGTGGTGGTCTTGGCCGTGGTGATGGTCTTGGTCGTGGTGGTGGTAGAGGCCGTGGTGATGGTCTTGGCCGTGGTGAAGGTCTTGGCCGTGGTGATGGTCTTGGACGTGGTGGTGGTAGAGGTCGTGGTGATGGTCTTGGTCGTGGTGAAGGTCTTAGCCGTGGTGATGGTCTTGGTTGTGCTGGTGGTAGAGGTCGTGGTGATGGTGTTGGTCGTGGTGAAGGTCTTGGCCGTGGTGGTGGTAGAGGTCGTGGTGGTGGTCTTGGCCGTGCTGCTAGTAGAGTCCGTGGTGGTGGTGGTGGTATAGGCCGTGGTGGTGGCGGTAGAGGCCGCAGTGGTGGTGTAGGCCGTGGTGATGGTGGAGGCAATGGTGATGGTGGAGGCAGTGGTGATCTTGGCCTTGGCGGCGGCCGTAGTGGAGGAATGTTCTCTTGGCTCAATGGACCATTGCCGTATGTGACTTACTATGATCTTGTTCTTTTGGCTCAATGCTTGTGTTGTCATTTTGTATTGTGTGACTAACTATTATATTGCCATTTTCATGGGTATGGAAACAATGAAGGGGGTGGAGGACACGGAGGGGGAAGGTGAGATCCCTTGGTGGTGGGAGGAGGAAGAAGAATAAGAAACTACATGGACCGTGATTTGGACAAGTATATGTGCTATGTGTGTATGACTATGTGAGGGGACTAATATTTCTGTGTATGACTATGTGAGATCCCTATGTGTGTATGACTATGTGATTTGGACAAGTATATGTGCTATGTGTGTATGACTATGTGATTTAGACTACTATTTCTGTGTTTTGGACGCCTACATTTAATTTGGATATGATTATGTGGCATCTTTATGAATCAAAAAACAAAAAAAACCAGCAGTTATTTGAAAATAGCAGTTAGTGCAGCGCCGAAGGCCAAGGCGCCACACTACACAGTGCAGCGCCTTGGTCTTCGGCGCTGCACACCTGGACATGGCAGTCCAGAGAGCAACAGAATCATTCCAGAGAGCACCAGGAGCGTTCTAGTTGGTTTTGCACCCCAAAAATTGCTAAGTCAGTGTGCAGCACCGAAGGCCAAGGCGCCACACTACATAGTGCAGCGCCTTGGTCTTCGGCGCTGCACACCTGGACATGGCAGTCCAGAGAGCAATAGAATCATTCTAGAGAGCACCAGGAGTGTTTCAGTTGGTTTTGCACCCCAAAAATTGCTAAGTCAGTGTGCAGCGCCCAAGGGAAAGGCGCCACATTATACAGTGCAGCGCCTAATCCTTGGGCGTTGTACTGTATAGTGTGGCGCCCTTCCTTTGGGCGCTGCACACTGACTTAGCAATTTTTGGGGTGCAAAACCAACTGGAACGCTCCTGGTGCTCTCTGGAATGATTCTGTTGCTCTCTGGACTGCCATGTCCAGGTGTGCAGCACCGAAGAACAAGGCGCTGCACTGTGTAGTGTGGCGCCTTGGCCTTCGACGCTGCACCCCTGGACATTTATTAGGCTGCACCAACTCCCTCCCACCCATCCCCACCCCACACACCCCACCCTCCACACAAACCCGAAGCTCAGTGCCTCCCCTCTGCCCTCCTCTCTCCCCTTCTCAAATCCTTCTCAGATCCGGAGTATTTGACCGTGGATTTCGAAGCCAACCCCTCCCTTAAGGTAATCTCCTCCGATCCCCTCGTTTTTATCCATAGGAATTGTCACATTTGCTCAAATCTTGCTAGTTTGGGGGAAACCCTAGTTTTTGATAGGATTTGGAAATTTGTGTTTCTTTGCTAATTTGGTATGGTTAGGTTTTCATAGTATGCTAGGATTAGGGTTATGTGTGTTTGATGTTGGTGTTAGGGTTATGTTGGTGTTAGGGTTGTGGTTATTGTTAAGTGGGGGTTAGGGTTGACCAATAATTCTCGGTTTTTTAGGCATGGCTTCATCCGGTTCCATGACGAGGCCACCGTGTGCTAACCAAGAAGACATGACGAACAAGTGGGAGGACGCATCTTTGGACAAGGTGAAGGAGAAAGATGTCAACATCCCGCCTTGTTGGTGTGGAGATGTTTGCAAGGTGAAGGTGTCCACCGACCGAAAGAAAGCGTGGACGGAAGGGCGGAGATATTTTGTATGCCCGAACTATGCTTATGATCGTGCACTTCCAACTAACGCCTATGACCAACCACCGGTAAGCTCGAGAAGTAAAATGTTACTCTCAAATGTGTGTCAACACTAACAACAAATTTTTATGCAGTCACCGCCTCCTCTATGCAAGTACTTCACGTGGATAGATCTTGAAGTGCCAGAAGATGTTAAAAAGGACCAATACGCAGATTGTCTTAGGCGGTAACGACGGTTCGAAGAATCGTTTCGAAGAGGCTTGGAGGAAGAGTGTCGTCAGAAGGAGAGGATGGAGCGAAAGAAACGAGAGGAGGAGAGGGCACGCCAAGTGAAACTTGCTCGTGAGGAAGAGAGGGAAAGAAAGCTTGCAAAGGCTCGCGAGGCGCAAGAGGAGGACTTGGCACGTGAC
Source organism: Triticum dicoccoides (assembly GCF_002162155.2). Taxonomy (NCBI): domain Eukaryota; kingdom Viridiplantae; phylum Streptophyta; class Magnoliopsida; order Poales; family Poaceae; genus Triticum; species Triticum dicoccoides. The sequence goes on along the minus strand of NC_041383.1, from coordinate 589,508,797 downwards.
AAGAAGGGGAAATGGCCTCGCTTTACTCAGTAGGGACTTCGCTTCGGTGCACTCGTCGTCAACTATTTTCTAATGAATGTGTCATGAAGTTGTGAGGGCATGTGAGATGTTGGTGAACTATCTTCTAGGGCAAGCTGCCATTTGTCATTTGTAATGAATGTGTCGTGAACCATGTCGTAGTAATGTTTGAATTGTCTTAAGTTATGAACTCGTCGGCTTAAAATTTGTGTTTGTTCAAATTGTTGTGATGCTGCAGTCATTGTAAGTATTGTGGATGTGATGCAAGCCAACTGTGGCTCTCTGGATCGTCATGGAAGTAGTGCAGCGCCTAAGGACAGGGCGCTGCACTATATAGTGCAGCGCCCAAGTGTTGGGCGCCACACAGTACAGTGCAGCGCCTAACTGTTGGGCGCTGCAGTGCTGCTATAAGCAAAACTGCAGAAACAGATGCCATTTTGGCCTCCTGCAGCAGCACTCACATAATAAAAATACTGTAAACTGCACATGCTAAGCAAAGAGAACTAATAACTTGAACATCATATCATTTAAGACAATTCAACATTACTTCAGGTTTGCAAACACAAATACCACACTAGTAAGAGTTCACCAACATATAACATAACCTCACAAGTTCGTCAACCTAATTAAACGGCTACAATTAACATGAACAAGCACTAATGCCTTCCGCGCGTGTTCCTGGTGGCACGCCTGTAGGCAAGCTTCTTCTTCTTAGGAGCACGAGGATCCTCTTCGTGCACTTCCTCCTCCGCCTCCGCCTCCGCCTCCGCCTCATCATCCAAGCTAGCCATCCGTGAGGTCCCTACGACCACCTTTGGGTTGCCTCTGTTGTCATAGTCGTTGGGCGTGTACCGGCGTCTGGGCTGCCTAGGCTTGAACACATATGCGGACCGAGCTTGAGCGTCCGCCAAAGTCATGTCATCATCAAGCTCATCGCCCTATCACACAACGAAACAATATGATGAAGGCCGATGTCGTAATCAAGTGAGAATCACATCTAAAGGATTAGTCATACCTCTTGGGTGATCCCACCCTCATCATCCACATAAGCATATGAGGAACTCACATCGTCCCCCTCATGGTGAGGTGCGGGGTCTGATGGTGTACCAGACCTAGAGGCAGATGGTTCATCATATTCAGGATCACGGCAACCGAGAAGGTTCGATAACCGCCTTAACTTCTTGGCCTGACGCTGTAACATGAACAAGTGTGTAAGATATCAAACTTCGCAACATAGACTGGCTCTCATAGTGAATGCGATATGTACCTTGAGGAATGCTCGTAGTGAACCATCATCATTGCCAGTTCCAACCGGTGTCTTCTCCAGAATAGACTGGCTCTCATCAGCTGCTTTCTTGATCTCGGTGCGCTGCGGATGAGAAAAAATGAATGCGTTAACCATTCAAACATGTGTAATACGGTCAACAGGAAAGTAAAGAGGGGAACACTTTACCACATAGTTAATCACCGGAACAGCAGGGACTCCTTGCCCTAGCCTGACATCTCTGTTGTACTTCCCCTTTGCTAGATCCTCAAAGTTTACTGGTTCTTCAAGAATATCCTCATTATATGCCGGCAGGCATATCTCAACTCGAGTAGTTCCAATAAACCATCATATGTAGTTATCAAAAGCAAGTGAGTTGTGCTCACGAAGCGGGGCGCGTGCAGTGCTACGAGCTTGCTCCACACAAAGCTGGAAGCGGGTAACATACGCAGAATGATGCTTGGCCCAGTCCTTTATCTTCCGTTGCCTTCTCCTGTCCAACCTGCGTGGTATAAAACCAAACATTAGCACAATCAAAAGGAGTCCCGATGATTAGACAATACGCACACATGCTCTCTTACCTATGAAGTGCTTTATCCGTGTCCACCCAATCCGGCGGGTGAGGCTGGAAAAGACCAAACTGACGATACACGCAATGCGGCAAATGAAACTCAACCGCCCAGTTGCATATCAGTGGGCACCGCATAAGCCAGCGATCCTTATCCCGCAAGCACATCGGGTTGAGGCGGAACTCCACGGTGTACCCCAAGCTCTCACCCGCGCCATATGGCTGCCATTCCACCTATGAAACAGGGCAACAATGCAAATTTGATAACTATTTTTCAAGCAAGCATGAGAAAGGACTAAAGTAATGACCTCCTTACCTGCTCAGGCGTAATCGCGTCCAACTCGGCAATGTACTTTTGGTACATGAGATTGACATCGTTCATCATCTTGAAAACGATATCCCACTTGTAAGCCCACGTGGGGCGCCGTAATTCGTCATGTTCATCTGCATACCAAGGATCAAACCTGACGCTCTTCGGGCGTCCAACAGGCAGACGCTCCCAGCTCCATACAGAAAGTAGAAGCAGATTACCACCAATGCCTGCACTAGGTGTGATCCTGCAACACGCATCATCCAGCTACATATGAAAGAAAAACAATGTTAACTTGACAGCAAGCTTGCATTGCTAATGAATAAATGAGTTGATCACAAAACAAACCAACTACCTGTCGGTACAAGTAGGCAAGAGTCGCTGAACCCCAGCTCCATTTGCTATCGAAGACGGTCAACGCCTTCAGCCACATCCATGGAGCGTTCTTGCCAGTGGAGTCAGGAAACAAAGTCCTCGACACAATGTACCACATATACACACGAGCATGTGTCTGGCTCACATCATTAGTTGCATCCGGAGGGCACGTCGCAAAGTTATTTTGAATCCACGTGAAAGCAGCTCCGGCTGCCTTCCTTTCCCTCTTCTTCTTCTCTTCTCCCTCCTCTACATCATCCTCAGCCTCGGTAGGAGCCATACCGATAAGAGCAATCATCTGCTCGCGCCACCCATCAGAATCGGTGCTCATACATAGAGGCCTCCCGTCGATAGCAAGACCGGTGATCAACGAGACATCCTCGAGCGTCACGGTCATCTCCCCGGTCCGAAGATGGAAACTGTGGGTCTCTGGCCTCCACCGATCAACAAGAGCGGACACCAGTGGAGCGTTCAGATTCGGCGTGGACCGGCTGACCAACAGAATCCACGGGAGTAGTCCTGCCTGCTTGATGTACCGCTCATCGTAAGGCATGGCAGGACCAGAGACCCCGTGATACCGAATCTTCAGAGGTTCAAGCTTCTGCAAAAAACAAGTAACGACAAATCTTAGGGCATGTAAATTTCAACTAAAGGCAAATTTGCAAAATATTTAGATTACTCATTATTACCTTATCCTTCTCGCGCATCATGTAGGCCCGGTGTTGCACGTCGTAGACATCGTCCAGAAGCCAAACCATCCTTACAATTTCAAACAATAAACATATAAAAGTTCATCTTCATCTCAAATATCGGTATACACTAAACATATAACATGTGTTCAACTACAAGAATCTCAACATCTCCTTCTCACACAATGAATATGTCATATGTGTTCAAATAAACTAAACATCTAATATTTCAAATAAACTCAACATCTAATATTTGAAATAAACTGAACATCTAATATATATCTAAACAAACTTCTCATATATGTCTACAAAAATCAACATCTCATAGTTATCTATAAAAATAGGCATCTCATATATATCTAAAAAAACTAAACAATCTAGGGTTTCAACAACAAGAATCATATATTGTGAACTAATAAATAACACTACAGTACTACCAATATGAATACACATCCTAAATCGAGCAAACCAAACAAATCAAGGGTTCCATCAAATCATGGACAAATCTCTAGAATCGCAACAAATTTACGGAGCAAAAGAAAGAGAAGGGAAGAGTTTACCTAGCAGGATGGATTGGGGATCGAATCCACGGATCAAATCTTCAGATCTGAGAGGGATGTGGGGGGATTAGATGGGGCGCCGCCGCCGCCGCTGCTCTCTATCCAGAGAGCGGAGAGACGAAGAACTGCCTGGTCGGGCTGGGGCGGCCGCGCTTAAGTCACTGTGCAGCGCCCAAGGGCTAGGCGCTGCACGTCAAAGTGTGGCACCTAGTTCTTAGGCGCTGCACAGGTGCGTGTGGGGCCGCAACTGGACCAGGGCTACCACGCTGGCAGGATGTGCGACGCTTAAGGGAGAGGCGCTGCACAATAGGGTGCGGCGCCCAGCTGTCGGGCGCCACACCGAAGGGTCAGCAGAGTGAAATTTTTTCGTGAACAGGTCAGTTTGTGATTTGATTTCTGCCTCAGGTCAAATCTGTGATTTCTGCCTCCCGTGGCCTTCGAGCAGCCGCCGCCGCCACACGCCCACCAGCCATCCTCCCCGTCCGCCGACTCCGGCGACGCCATGAACCCTAGGCGCCGCCCCATCCCCGCGTTCGCTCCACCCCGATGCCGTCCACCCCTCTCGCCAATGGCACCGTCCGCGTTCGCCCCTCTACCATCTCCTTCCTCGCCCATCTCCTCCCCATTGCTAAGCCAGGATCTCCGCGCCCTCCCCAGTTGCTCGCACGCGAGGAGAAGAGGAGGTGGCAGCCACTGCCACCGTTCTCGTGCGGCCGCGCAGCTCCTCTGCTCCGACCCCGTCTTCCCGGGGGGCGCAGCCGTCGCTCATGTTGCTGCAGGAGTAGTGCGCGCAGGGGGAGTGGCGGGCCAAGGTGCGCTCGCCGGCGCCGCCCGCTGATCGGCGGATCCCGGCGCACCCTTTCCGACGACCTGCTGGGCATGCCACCACTGCTGTCGGTGAGGAAGCTTGATTCCTTCTTATTTTGCAGATTGGAAGATTTGGTTGCTTTATGCCTGAGAGAGAGGGAGGGAGGGAGATGTGGCAGTTCATCTGCTAGGTCGGTGTGAGAGAGATGGGGTTCTGCCTTTCCGTGTTGTAGATCAAAATCTGTACCTCTTCCCGATTTAGATTCAGTGGCTATTTATCATGGTTCAACATATTCATCTTACGTATATGTTTGGTTTATGTGTGGTGCATTTTTTCTTTTCTTGCTGGGTTGATACAATAATAATACCAATGTTTTTTGTGACTGATATCTGATTCCACATCCCTTCGGGTGCCTCATCCTCTCCGCTATATATCCCCACCATTCCATTTCAGTTTTGGTTTCATGCACAATGTTTAGCTTTACTGCTATATATTTACGAATCATAATTAGTAGGCGTGAAAACATGTAGAGTTCACTTCCATGCCATTTTGTTGTAATTATAATTGGTTATAGATGTGTAATTGATGAAGTAGACTTCAGAATCAAGCTCTTTACTGGTATTTTGATTGGAGGATTGAAACAATTTTTTGACTAGCTTATCAATTTGCAGATTGCCTTAACGCACAAGGAGAGTCTCACTGCCACTGCTGGGAGCATAAGACCACCTCGATTGTTTGAGATCTGGATTGTTTGTATAGATTTTTTTGGTAGTTGGCAGGTCTGGTCCGTCCGCAACCTTTTCTATCTTCTTGTATGCTCATGATCATGTTGTTTCAAACATTTTAGATATTTCTTTGTGATATTTCCTGTATGCATATATATCTTACAAACTGTTGTCCCTAGAAGTTATATCATGCTATTGGTGGAGGTATAACTACGCTGTTATGTGTCTCTAATTTTTGTCAAGACCGAAGAGGCTGAATATGCATGATTATTTGGGGCTGTCATTCATTCTTTGCTTTTCCTGTGCATGGTGTACCTTCCATATCTCCATTACAGTTCTTCTCCCCGAATGCACAGGGCTGTGGTTAGGGTTTGGTGTCAGGTTCATTGCTGTTGTGGTTGCTGGTCCGTGGTGTGTGTTGACCGACGGCGTGTGTTGTTCTTGGTGTCGCGGTTTCTTCGGCCCTTGGTCATTTATTTGAGCAGCAGCTCCTTCTCAAGTGATTTGTTCTACCTTTCCTACTATTGATTTAACAACTAATGCATTGTTACTGGTTTTTGTTCTTACCTGCTAATCTACACCATGAGCATGTCCTACTATTGATTTAACAGCTCATGGATTACTTGTTTTTGTTCTTGCCTGCTACTGTTTTGAGCCTATGAATGAACGGATGCATTGGTGTTGGTTTTCACACCTGCCTCTTATTGTGTAGAGAACAAATGTGTGTTCCTCTGGATGAATGGGTAGTGAAATATTGCATGCTCTGTTTACTTATGTTTTAGTTTATTGTTTAAATATTGTATGTGCTTATATTATAGTTGGTTCAATTTTGTTCACTCTGTATAATTATGAGCTCTGTTGGGTTTCTTAGGGCCATCGTTCGGGTTTGCTGCCGCCGCTCATTTGGTTCTCGATCTTGATCGTTTCTTTGACAGTCGTCTCCTTCACAGGTCCCTTTCTTCTACCTTTTGTGGTGACCTGTTGTTGTCACCACTCCATTTTGTGGCTGCTGATACATATAGATTACTACTGTTTTATTAATTCATGATAGTCAAACACACTACTTTAATATCTTTCTATAACCACCACAAAAAGTATGCAGATGATCATACCATGTTGCCATTAGAATAATTTCTTTTTCTTTAGAGTGTGCTCCACCAGCTATTGATTGCTGAAAGTACTTTGTATTTGTTATTGGTGCATCATCTCCTGGTACTTTATGGCCCTTGGAATTTCCCATCTTCCCTTTACCCTTTTGTCAATGCGAGTATTAAGTATGTTCAGCTGGACACAACTGTAGGTTATCTTTGCACGAGTATTTGATTCTAAAATACCCAGAGGTAATCTTCGTTGTTTCTAATGGTTCTGTTTGTGATGTTATGTTTGCAAGGAAACAAACGATTGGTTTATACATGTTTGATTACCTGCTTTGAATTTTATGCATGTTTGCTTTGAATTGTGTTCTACTTTCCACGAAACATTTGAATCATCTCTGTCAAGCAAATTGTGCATACAAATCATGATTAGTTAATACGAGCGAGTGGGCATGAGGGAGGCCTGAAACTGTAGAAACAAAGAATCGAAAGTTTGTATGTTGGGAACATATATTTCTGCTGCAGTTTACTCTATTTCGTGCATTTGATTATGTGTAGTAGGCCTAGGCACAATGAGTAGCATCACCATTTGACGGTCTGCATGTTGAAGTTCAAGATGCTAGCTCAGGCTTATGAGGTTATGAATGATCCTGAGAAGCTGGGAGGTGGAGGAATGCATGATCCGTTTGACATCTTTCGGTCATTCTATGTATAAGATAGCTATATAATAGTTTTACGCCCATGACTATGGTTTCATTACTTGAAGGGCTCCTGATAGAATGATTAAAAGGAGTAGCATCACCATCATGTTCATAATAGACAAATATGCATAATGTTTTTTGTGGAATGCTTCTAATTTGTTAGGAAGAAAGTAAATAACACTGAAATATCAACTTGATGCAAAGAAATGCCATTTCAGAATGTCAGTTCTTTTCACAAGTCTCCTTTAATTAATAGACTGCAGTCATTATTATTCTTTGGATGCCGGCAATTTTCTACTAATCATATCAGCATATTTGTATTTGAGTTGTGTTCGTAGTCTAGAAACTAGGCATCCAAGTATTGGAGCACATCCTACTTATTTCTTTGAACCCGTTGTAGTCCTGATTTCCTTTGTATTCTTTTTCTTTCTTATCAGTGTAAATGTATTTTCTTTCATCTACTCGCATATTTCATTTGGAGTTTTATCTGGATATATGGTAGCTATTTATTGGGAGTTGGTATGTTCGTCATTGTATAAAAACCATTCTTATATTAATAGCTCGGGCACTTTCGAAGAAAATGGGATGTCTGGTTAGAAATTTTAGAGTGCACTATCTTTTCTCTTTCTAATCAGCCATTGTATGAATTTCTTAAGCTTACACTGATGCACCTTGATGTTTTATTGTTGTCTTTCGAGGATAAGGGGGATGCCACCATCTTTCTTTCTCTCGATCATCTCTCTCTCTCTCTCTCTCTCTGTGAGTGAGCCAGCGAGTGGAAGTGAAAGTGCATTGCCTACCAATTGGTGCTTTCTACAGTAATTTCTTGCTGATTGATACATGCGTGGATATAGAAAACGTACCAGCCATCTATAGATTCAGTCATACAAAAGATATACCAACCATCTATGTATTCAATTATACTATACACTCATGTTTTGCTTGCTAATGTGATTGCTTGGTATTTATATTATGACAAACCATGCTGGATCCATGCTAACAGCAATCCTCTTGGTTTGAATATAACTTTTACCAGGGCTCAGGTGGAAGCACATTGATAGGATCGACGATCGACGACCGGATCTATCTCACTAACAGATGGAAAGTGCGGCTTGCCGCACCCCGCACCCACCCCTGACCGAATTCCCACCGTACTGCCTGGGCAGTGCTGTCGCCGTCGTGCGTGGGGAAACCAACACTGTACCAAGGTCAAGTGCACCGAGCTCATCCATTGTGGTTTAGATCAGCTTTTGCCTTTCCTTGAATGCTCTTGTTCATATTTATGCATGTTTCCTGATTCCCCTTTTCTCATCTGTGATGTGATGCTCATACGAAAAGGAAGAGTAAGAAGAAATCTATGAAAGATGGTAAATTGGCAATAGAAGAACATGTAGGTGTAGAAGCTGGTTGATGCTGGCAATTGCAAAATATTCTGCTTGCTCCTACCTCTTTCATTGCAAAATAACAAATGTTGGATCAACCTGAGACAGGCAGCGTGCCCCAAAGTAGTATTACATTGTTGTGGCTATGTCACAGATGCATAATTTTGTATGTGTGTGCTCAAACATAGGGTTGGGCAGGACCAACTCCATGTAATGGATACAATTATGTTATCTATAAAAGCAATTTCATGCTTTCATGCATTAAAATGATCTATTCTTGGCAACTATTCTTGCAACAATATGTACTTTGTTTACTTGAGCCAGGCACCGCGTGCCAATGCTGTTTTAGATTGATAAACACAACTGCATTATGTTACTTTTTATATTTACAATGCTTCAATGATTGTATTACCGGGTGGGATATGACTATACCCGGCAGCACCGCTGTCGGGTGCGGCAAGCCGTATTTCCTACCTAGTTCTTTTGATTAGAAGCAAACGTGGACACTCAAGAAGAAGCTGGAAAATCAGGATTGGAACCCAACAAGAAATCTGAAAGCATAGACCATGTTTAAGAACTGGTTGTTTTTGTTGTGCTATTTTTAAGAAAAAGGATTGTCTCGAAGGAAATGAAGCTTACCAAACAAGGAAATTATGGCGAGGAGGCACTTTTCTCCACCCTTGGCAATACAGAGGTACTCAACTCCAACCCTATCCAAGAAGCGGAATATATCATACTCTAGAGTTTGGACTTTAGACATATTTTATCCTTTTACTATACTCATGCTCGTTTTGGAAAACAGATGCAATGCAAATGTTATGTATTGTGCTTTTGCTTGTTCAAGGGACCTCCTAATGACACACGATGGAAACGGATCCATGGATTAATTCAGATGGCATTAATTGGAGAGAAGGGATCTAGCTAGGTTTGCAATGGCATGTGTACTACCAAAAAATAACATCCTCAGGTTCTCTCCTGCAAATCTAAAGATCATGTTCGCAGAGCTAATAAATGTATATGGATTAAAATAAAGATGATGTGTATTCACCAATATATATGTATTTCCATCAAGAAATAAGTTTGGAAGAGTAGTAAGTACCACGACATTTTCTTTCATAATACAATGGTGTTTATTTGATAATGTGTTTCTATGACATGCATATGTTGCTTTAATTTGCTCGTCCGCGAACCCCTCAAAATTATCTGACAATCTGCTTATACAAACAGCTTTGAGTTTGGTGCACTCTATTGCTTTGTTAGGCTTGGTGGTGTATCAGATTCAGGAGAATAATAGTCCCTCTGTCATCATATTTTTGTTTGTGGTAATGCATGACATTCAACTGTATGTAACAATATGGCAATGACTCAAGAGACATCCGATCTGCCTTCTTGGCTTAGGGCATCAGGGGTGGCACACGCGTCCCACTTGGTGGCGGTGACAGATCGGCAAGAACAAGGGTGGGGTTGTATTAAGGAGGAGAGCGGGGCGGTTGGCGAGGGACTCCTCCTTGGCGGTCCGTGGGGAAGTAAGGTGAGGTGGGTCTCATTACTAGAGCCATATGACCAAAAAGATGATAGGAAAGGCTCTTTCCAAGCATACAAGCATAAGGTCAAGTTTATTTCTTAATATAATTTGGCCAGTCTGAGACCCAGTACCTTTGTTCTGCATAATTCTGCCATCGATTAGGAGTGAAATCACCATGACATTTCCAAGCTTTGTCTTTGATGCTCGGGCCGATGATACCTGGAATTCTTTGGAGTTCTTTCGAATCAAAACAGTAGAATGTAAGCTTGTGGTGACTTTGTGAAGTTTTGGCATTGGACCGTTTGAAACTTTAGAGGCAGAGAGCTAGAGACCCTGGTGGTCTGAAGGATGTTAAATTTGAGAACACAAATTATTGTTGTTAAATAATCTTTGCTTCCTTCATTTGGAAAAGTTAGTGTTGTTGGGAGTTTGATATTGCGTAGCTGGGAACCGGCGAGGTAGGCGACATCGTTGACGACGGCTGTCATGGCCTCCACTTGTGCCCTCATGCAGGTGGACTGCTGGTCATTGATGGAGTCGGGCTCATGCAGCAAAATCTGTGATATTCTCTGGAAGCTGCAGGTAGGCCAGGCTGTTCATGAGGATCCGACGACGACCACCAAGGTATGCCCTCCTCTCCTTGCCCTTGGGCTGCCATCTCTGATCAGGTTGTAATCTGCTGGTGCAGTGTTGCTCTGCTTTGATTTGGGAATTCCTATGGGATCTATTTTTGATTGGCCAAAGCTGGTTTGTTTGCTGCCGTTTGGTTTAACATGATGCTAATAATGCGCTACAGTACAAGTGACCGGTCAGTTAATTTGAGGATTTTTTGCCTTTTGTTCTTCAGGCCTATAGTGTGTGGTTTCATTCCGACAGTTAAAACTTGCATTGGCTTGTTAAACTTCATGTGACCGGATCAGTAGGGGAGGATGATCGCATATGGAAAATACTGCTCCATGGTACTAAAATCTGTTATAGGTGTAGGAAGTCAATTCTAGGAACTCCTGGGATGTGCTCATGCATGCTTGGTCTGAACCTTTTCTTTTTAATCAGTTGATGAACCGATGACCTCAGATCATGCTGTATGTATACTCCACTATGTATGGATAGCCCGCTCGTCGTATATTGACATAGTGAAATCAACTTTGATCGATGGAGATGGATTTCTTTCCTGTTGGTGCAATTGTATGTTCACGTGGTTCTTTCAGGTCCTTTTTCTCTCTAGCTTCTTGATGTTTTCCTTATCCGGTGTAATTTAGTTGCCATTTGTATAGTCAAATGTTCATGTCAAATATGACTTGAAGATTTTCTATGCCAATTGACATGTCATTTATTTTCTAATTAACCTATTGTTGATGGTGTCTGATCTCCTTTCTAACATATTCCAAGAATAAGTTCTCATGTTCAGTAAATGCAATTCGGTTGATTATTCTGAATTATTGCATTAGGTTATTATGATTTAATTGTACTTAAATTTTGTTTTGCACAGGTATACAAACAACAGTATAACAACTCTAGAAATCTACATCTTAATACTGCCCTATTTTCGCGGATTATAATCTCCAGGCTGGAATCAACAAGCCCACATAATCTTCAGTCTTCCACAATTATGTTTTGCTTCATGTTCTATGATCAGGTTGTAATCTGCTGTACGGTGCTGCCCTGCTTTGATTTGGGGATTCATCTGGGATCTAATTTTGACAAAACAAAGCTGGTTTGTTGGCTGAAGGGGAGCCTTGGCGCAGTGGTAAAGCTGCTGCCTTGTGACCATGAGGTCATGGGTTCAAGTCCTGGAAACAGCCTCTTACAAAAATGTAGGGAAAGGCTGCGTACTATAGACCCAAAGTGGTCGGACCCTTCCCCGACCCTGCGCAAGCGGGAGCTACATGCACCGGGCTGCCCTTTTTTTAAAGCTGGTTTGTTGGCTGCTGGCTGGTGTCACCTGATGGTACTGTGCTACGGAGACTCGGAGAGAGATGTTTTTCCAGCAATAGAAGTGGCCAGTTAGTTAAGTTGAGGATTTGTGCCATCTCTTCTTCAGGCTTGTAGCTTGTGGTTTCAGTCAGATAGTTAAAGTCGCATTGTCTTGCAACAGCGAGTGACTGCTGGGTTAACTGTTTGTGGTTTCAGTCAGATAGTTAAAGTTGCATTTTCAGTCGGACACATGTTTGTTGTTTTGCCTGCTTTTTTCTTGACTGCACACTCCTGCCGTTCGTTGTCGTGCAATGTTGAAGTTATTCATGCGGTGGGGTGGATGGAAGTTAGTACCAGACTAGCACTTTGGTTGCCCCTGTTTGGTGATAAAAAAGCTTTGACTGAATATTGAATCAATAATGTTTCTTTTCAGCAATCCTTCTGCTATTGCCAGTGCTTCCATTCATCAAGATATCTGTCCATGCATATCTTGATGAACAGACATAAAACCTTGGATTCCCATAAATATGTTAGGTACTCACCTGCGTTTACTGAACATATATGTACTTACATTCTTTTTTACTTTTGTATGCTTAAACTCCAGCTAACAATTTGCTGATAAGAAGCAGTCCCAACAGATTTTATGCATTCAAAAAGAATTCTAACTTCATCAAACGAATTAGAGGACCAATCGTAGGTTTCATGTACGTGTGAATCAGCAGACAAGTCTCATTCAACAAAGAAGATAATTGTGGGGAATTTTTGTAGGTAATATCCATCCACGGATATTCTCAAAGACAGCGGCGGGGGGGCATATGATGAAGGATTTGCCAACAAGGGGGTTATCGTCAATTATCCCGTTTGCTGAAGATGCATTCAACAAAGAAGATAATTGTGGGGAATTTTTGCAGGTAATATCCATCCATGGATATTCTTAGTCTCTTGCTTGGAGAACCTTTTTTTGCCCCCTTGCTTGCATGTAAACATCAACCTCAAATTGTACTTGGTCATATTATCAGAATTGGAACAGAAAAAAAGGGTGTAAAGTTGGTGTTACTTCGAACTTAATGATACCTTTGTTCGATGCAAAGAATTTCATTTTTAAGAAAATCATTTTTAAGAAAAGGCTGGGACATCTATTGTTGTTTGTATCTTAGTGTTACAATGTAAATCATTTGTGGTAGCAAACATGTTAACCAGGGCGCAAGTATGTGATTCATGTTGTATTGTACTTAAATCAGTTTTTTAAGTCCACAAAACTAACTACATGCTTTATTTGGTTTTGTGTTTTCTTTTCGCTTTTTTTCTTTGTAATAGTGCTCAATGCGATTTTCAATATGAGCCATCTCGAGTCTGAAGTCCAAACCATGCAACCTCTTTCGGACTATGAAAATATGAGCCGCTGGGCTTCCTTCCAATTGGTTGGTGCCTCAAGAAGCCTCAAATAGGGTGGAAGACTGATTTGAGCTTCGGTTTTGTTAGCAAATCGAGGAGAGGAGAAATCAAAGTCATGGAGAAAAAATTCGACCCTAGACCCCATGGCCTCGAGTTGTGTGCATGTGTGGTGCGACAAATTGGCGCCCATTAGGCGGCGATTAGACACTAAGTGGTCATGCGGGGACATGTGAGGGACCCATCCTACCTCAATGGAAAAACAGTGGAACAAGTTCATGACATTTGATGTCAATTGCGAGAGGTAGTATCATGGACGAATGTATAGGGTATATTTCAGATCTTGAGCTATGGTTATTATATTGGGCTAGGAACTTGTGTTATTTTTTTCCCGATGCAACGCACAGGCAGTTTTCTTAATAATATTAAATTCCTACCCTTCATAACTTGTATTTTTTGACGATAAGTAAGTACCTAAGTCTATGTTACGTTTAAGTTAAAAGTACAATGTCGATGTGGGCCATACATACACCGATTAATAAAGCGGTTAGTACTTAAATTGACCATCATGTCCTATGTGCCTTAGGGTTAAGTTTTAATCTCCACCATTGACTCTCTTAAGGTGGGTATACTGAAGCAGACCCCTTATAATTATGAATGGTTTTTAAATTTGAAGGATGAAACTTGAACGAACACAATGCTGAGGTTTGTAAAGTGGAGCCAAAGACAAGTTCGAGTGAGAAATATGTACTTGTCTCAAACTATATTATCAGATGACGACGAGGGCCTTGAAGACGATGAAAATGAGTTTCTGATGGTTCTATTTTGTTGTAGGCGAAGTCTTTAATTATAATTATCAATGTGTTTGTTTTTCTTAAGGACACAATGACATGCAAGGCGAGGGAAATTGAAGCCAAAACATGCAGGATGGCCGGGAGTGTGCCATTTTTTCTATGACAGGTTAGTGATTTTATCCTTTTTGTATTTTTACATTGCTAGGTACTGTAGTTTATATGAAATGATTTGTTAATGGCAGGGGGTGGTTCTTCAATCTTCATGGAATCAAGCGGTAGCACCAGATGCCGACATGCATGGAAGGTAGCAATATGTGTATTTGTATCAAATCATCCAAGAATGTGCTCTGAAATGAAAGTAACATGGAGTATACTCTAAAAATCAGTTTGGTTTGAACCCACGCGATCAATCAAAGTTCTCCAGCATGATAAAAAGAATACTACAACATGAGTACTACAACAGAATCAGTTTGGTTTGAGCCAAGCAAGAGTACCAAAATCCTGACAAAAAAAATTAAGGATGCAAACCTTGCAAGTCGAGCATGGGGAGCTCGACTTCGGGGCCGACCTGGGCGCAGGTGACGGGGAACTCGTAGCGGTGGCGGACTACCAGCAGCGTCCAACACGGTGCTCCTCCTTGCAGGTCGATGGCGGCGAGGAGCGCTAGCGTCCGTCACCGCCTTTGTTGAGCAGGACAAGGCCATCGTGCCCGCTCTCCTCACGCTCCTACTCGACCTCGCTAAAATAGACAACTTTGGCTCGATCGTGGCACAGAGGATGATGCGGGTGAGAGGGAGAGGCGACGCAGACGAGAAGGCCCGGCAGTGATGCCTGAGGAGAAAGGCGGCGACACGACTGATTCGCCGAGGCAGGTGAGGGGGAGGTGCGTTGCCGCCGCGGGCTAGGGATTTGGTGGAGTGGGTGAGCGAGGGGAATGAGCGTGAAGAGGCGACTAAGCGAGTGAGCAAGGGGAAAAACTGGAAACCATAGAAATGTTCACTTTTATAAGGCCTTGAAGATATTTCACACAAGATGCAAAGTAGCTCATTCTTAGGCGAACACTTGTGTCCGGTGGAGTATGCCCCTTGTGTTTATTTTGTCCATTAACATCAGCCAGGCGAACACTTTATGTTTCATGATACACTTTGTCTTCCAGATCATTGTGATGTATGCGGGTGGCTGCAGTTCTCTGAAGGAGTTGTAGAATTTCTTGGGCCGAAACTAAACGTCTCCCCAACAAGTAATCCATTCATCAGCCATCATTGGTTCCAAGTAGAGATCATTCATATGATTCTGCAGACATGTTAATGGCTGCAGCGCCTCGGTTGATAGAGGGAGATAAACGTTTTCAGAAGCCTATGGCCTGTCTTGGAATTGCACTATAGAAATACCCCCCTCCCTTGTGAAAGAGAACATGTCTGGCAGGTTATTGAAAAGGGGTTCGTCATCGATCCAAATATCTTTCCATAGAATGATTGTGTCGCCAGCTCTAGGAATGCAAGTTGTAACCCCTCTGTATATGTCCATGAACGAGAACACATCGTTCTATATATCTTTCCATAAAAAAATTGTGCAAAAATTTCTTAAGCGCAACAACTAGATATTAATTTGTAATAGAATTTTAGTTGGATCATCGCTCTATATGTATACATCATTAATTTATCATTTTTTTATCAATTTACATTGCAAGTGAATTGGACTACAGTAAATACCCAATTGTGTCCGTGCTATCTTGTTTCTACATGTGAAATTTGACATGCATTATGTTTACATAATTCCAGAAAAATATTTTTGTAGCACGTGGCAAGGCACCGACATTCCCATACTATCTTATCTCTACATGTGAAATTAAACAGTCATTATGTTTATAAAACTCAACAGAAATATTTCAAAAGCCCGTGGCAACGCACGGGCAGTCTACTAGTACCATGTAATGACACACTAGGCCGGCCCTAGCACCACATGTTGAAAATCATATCTGCCCTGGAGGCACACCACGTACCTGCAATCTCAGGCCCATGTACAAATCTAGCACACCAACCATGGCACCTGTGTATTCCCACAACGTACATGCATTGTAAATGCACGCTGCACACATCACAACGTCTTAATGCATGGCTCTGATAAAGGCCTTCAGGTAGCCCGGCCTCCAAAATGCTCCACTCGCCATAGTGGGGGTAACATAACTAGTATCATGTATTTGGGACTCACAAATATGTTTATGTGGTAGGTAATCTATATCTATATCTATATCAATATAAAAAGACACAAAGAGGCAGATCCAACTAATCTCGGCCATCAAACTAAGTCAATCCAACGATCTAGACTGCTCCAATGGCGAGTGTTCAACGTGTTTAACGTGCAATTAATATCATACTAAATTTTGCACTAATCACAAAACACACAAATAATAGCATACCTAATATCCGCGTGCAATGAATATATTGCCTAAAAATTAACGTGCGTTGCACGTGCGCATTTACTAGTTAAAGAAGAGAGAGAGAGGGTCATAGTAATATAGGTAGATACTGTATCATAATAAATGTTATGCTACTATGTGTCATGCATCTATATCAATATAAAAAGACACAAAGAGCAGATCCAACTGATCTCGGCCATCAAACTAAGTCAATCCAACGATCTAGACTGCTCCAATGGCGAGTGTTCAACGTGTTTAACGTGCAATTAATATCATACTAAATTTTGCACTAATCACAAAACACACAAATAATAGCATACCTAATATCCGCGTGCAATGAATATATTGCCTAAATATTAACCTGCGTAGCACGTGCGTATTTACTAGTTAAAGAAAAGAGATGGTCATAGTAATATAGGTAGATACCATATCATAATAAATGTTATGCTACTATGTGTCATGCATGACAATAAATGACATCGTTTATGATACTACTTTATGATATTATGCACTATGGATGTAGTATTATACACTAGTATCATATGCATGATACTAGTAGTATATGTTACTCTCCACTATGACCAGCCTTAGGATTCTTAGCTGGAAATGCATTCAAAGCTAGTCCATTTTTAGCTGGAAATTATAGGTGCCTTGGTTATTTCAAAATAAATGCATTGAATAAAAACAAATCTATGCTACAAAAACAAACAAAAAAAAGCTAGAATTCTTAGCTACTCCTAAATATCCGGTGTCAGCCCATTTTAGCTGTAAATCATACGTGTGCTAATCTACTAGCGTAAACCAAATAACTTAGAATTTTTAGCTGGAAATTATCCGGTGCCAACCAATCTTTAGCTAGAAATCATAGTATTTGCATCAACCCCACAACCATTTCCTTTAGATTTGTTCAAAATGTCCCTGCAAAGAAAAAAGGATTGTTCCGAACATAATATGCTCAAAAAGACGCTTAAAGATTCTCATGAACGCTTGCTTAAAAGGATTCCTGAAATTTACTGTTTGAGAAAGGGGTCCTAGGAAAATACACAGGTTTTGACCTTGAGAAAGTTATTTCTAATGAGTCAAAAGGGTCAAGATCTAGACCCATTAAACAATTATATCTCTACTTTTAATGGAGCAGTTGGTAGAATTGAGTCCATATTTTTTTCGTCCCACCACTTTCGTCTGGTTTCTTTTTGACTGGTTTTTTCGTCCCCTCCCCCCATCCCTTTTCTACGGATTTATTTTCCTCTTCACTCTTTCCTTGTAAACCAACACTTTCCTAAGATACAAAAGATTACATGTCTCACTTTGCTAACTTACCTAAATCAATCGATTCCTTCCATCAATGCAATTTACTTTAGGAAATAAAATAATGAATTTTAAGGAAACAAATAACGGAATTTAAGGAAAAATCTGATTGACTACTTAACCGATATATTTCTAAACCTTCCTTCTTCAAATAAAAATCAATCAACAGTTATGAAGAGAATCATGACTTACTTTTCTTCTCCAATTCTTCCTATCCAATCTCCGAATCTTTGTTGTTCTACTTCCTGCCTTCCCCACGCCGCCGGGGATGCATGTGCACACGGGAGCTGCCGCCATTGGAGACATGGACGCACACGGCAGCGGCCGCCTGCTGCCCAGTTTCCGGCGGTCCAGCCACCACCGGCTCCTCCAGCGCATGGATTCCTTTGTCCCCGGAATCTCCATCCACCGATCTCGCTGCTTTGCCCTCCCTCCACGACCAGAACCCAGAACCTAGACTGCCACTGAGCGACCACCAGCTTTCGTCACGAGATCGCCACACATCCTGCCGCACGGATGTCCATTGCCTTGTGCTGGTAGGTACAGTTTGCGCGCATTTTTATTCACGTACTGCTTTCCTTCAGTTGAAGGAAAAGGGGTGTGTGGTATAGGAAGTTTTAATTTTAGAATTACACATCTAAAAATTGGTTGCAGATTCATGGGGTTTCATGTCAAACTCCATCAGATTACAAGAACTTGTGTATAGATAGGAAGCAGCAAATTAACGCATACATGGTCTAAATTGTACCTGAGGATTTATTACGAATTCGTATCTGGCCTAACTTGTGTAACGCCATTGCAGTGTATACAGATGCAGCAATGGTCTCAAAAAAGAGATAGAAAGCAGCAATGGTCTAAAAAAAGAGAGATAGGAAGCAACAAATTGGCTAATATCAGATACGAGATTGAGTACTTATGTTTGTTCAATGTTTACTTACTACACTTTCAGAACTGAGTAGAGTACTCATGGTCCTGCTGTGAGGGGCTCGAAATTTGCAATCTCCTGTGGTTTATATGATTTGTAGTTCGATAAGGACGTCAGCATATCCACCACCTATCTCACTGTGTGGGTCACAGTCGAGCACTATGAACTTGCACAGCTTTATTTAGAGTAGTGCATATTACTTTTTATCTCTTGGGCACCGTGAATTTGCACACGATCTAACCCATATGTATTATTGTTGTAGGTTCATGGAAGTTCAGTTATACAGTTGATGATTGGTTTCCTTCTTTGTTGTCATGCCTTACCATTGGTATTGCTCTTGGCATTCACATTGTTTTTTAATTATATGTGCAGCCTGAGACATATCTGTTGATGCATGACCTTCTTCTGTCATGAAACAACCTGGTCTAATGTCTTTTAGGTCATCTACTATTTTTTTGATGTATTCATACCCTTGCACAGTACCAAAGGCACATTCCCGTGGACTAGGCTGGGCGCTCATCTTCTTCTGTGAGTTCACTACTACAGCTTTAGTAGTCAAATAATCAATGAAAACAATGACTTCCTTGTGTTTGGTGCAATGCGCTTAGCCCCTTACACCCACTACTAGTGGCAGCTGAACATATGGGTAAGCGCCCATGCTTCTCTTTTGACTTTGCGTTTGTGTGCACGGCAATAACTATCCGTATTTTTTATTTCCGTTATAGTTTGAATATCCCTAGGATACCAAGAATGTAATTCATGGCTGAGATGGCTACAATTTTGATAGGAATCGGTTGAGGATATGTGTTATGGTTTGGTGGTTTGGCTAAATTAATTGTTCTCAGATGATTCATTTTGACTTAAAAACATCCTTAAGATACAGAATCTTCTGCACTGTTACAGAAGCATGCCTTTTTTATGTGTGTATTAATTTTGAAGCGGATCTCCCATTCTGATGCCATTTAGGGGATTTCGTGTAAGATATCAGTTCGTATCCCCTTCAAGCCTGATCTGGCAGAATGTTATGTTTCTTGCTTGAATTATATTGTACCAAAAGGAACGGAAGGACAAAAGCTTACCTGGGGGCAGAGGATCAAGGGCATCCAATTCTTGCATGGAAGGATCATATCCGATTTATTCAACAATAATCTAGGGATCAACAAATGCAGGCCATGAGGTGAATAGGCTAGGGCAGCAGGCCATGAGCAAATGCAGAAGAAGCCCCATAACAATGAGGGCACATCCTCATGAGGATGGTGGCTGTAGGTTGTGGCTGCATGTCTGGTGTTCCACTAGGACCACAAGATTCTTTGCATGAAAAAAAGGTAACAAACCAATTCCTCACACCAATTACTCAGACATAGTTTGGTTTCTAAATCATTCAATTACTGCTTTGTGCAATCCTTAGATCCGTACCTTGAAGAATATAATTTTTGATACCTACAATTTTGTGGCCCATGGTATAGATCAGGCACATGTATACATAGAAGACCAAAATAGATTCCTTGATACAGAGGTGAGTAGCGAGAAAGCTGGATAGATGATCTAGCCATATAGTTTGAGAACTCTAAAACTTATTGCACAATTTAGTTTCTGCCTAGATCTAGATGCTTTAGATGCTAACATTGAAGAAAAAAAAATCCACATTGGTATCCCCAAATATATCAGGAGGGTGTTTGTGCTCATCTAAAATTTAAATAAAAATATGATTACTTAAATAGCTAATACTTAATTCTACCCTTTTCTGATTTTGCCATTTAATTAGAGGATATTTGTTATCAAGTGACACTAATGTCTTAGGTATAGATAGTTCTGTTTAGGGAGCACTAAAGAAAATAGAATGCAGCAAATCTAGATTTGCTTTGTACTACTTCTTGAGCTTGCATTGATGCAGCAAAGTAGAGATAAGTATTTCCCTGAATTAAGAACCAAGGTATCAATCCAGTAGGAGGAACAAGCAAGTCTCTAATAGATGCACCTGCACAAACTAACAAACACTTGCACACAACGCGAAAAAGGGGTTGTCAATCCCTTCACAGTCACTTGGAAGAGTGAGATCTAATAGAGATAGATATAAAAGATAAATAAAAGGAAAAATAAAGTAAAGGTAAATAAATTGCAGCAAGGTATTTTTGGGTTTTTGGTTTTATAGATCTGCAAATATATGATGGAAAATAGACCCGGGGCCATAGGTTTCACTAGGGGCTTCTCTCTTGAAAGAAAACATACGATGGATGAACAAATTACTGTTGAGCAATTGATAGAAAAGCGCATAGTTATGACGATATCTAAGGCAATGATCATGAATATAGGCATCACGTTCGTGACAAGTAGACCGACTCATGCCTCCATCTACTACTATTACTCCACACATTGTCCGACTCCTGCCTGCATCTAGAGTATTACGTTCAAGAGAATAGAGTAACACATTAAGCAAGATGACATGATGTAGAGGGATAAACTCAAGCAATATGATATAAACCTCATCTTTTTATCCTTAATGGCAACAATACAATACGGGTCTCGCTACCCATGCTATCACTGGGTGAGGACACCGCAATATTGAACCCATCACAAAGCACCTCTCCCATTGCAAGATAGATCAATCTAGTTGGCCAAACCAAATCAACAGATCAGAGAGAAATATAAAGCTATTTAAATCATGCATAAAAGAGTTCAAAGAAGAATCAAATAATATCCATAGTAATATGATCATAAACCCACAATTCATCGGATCTCAACAAACACACCGCAAAAGAAGATTACATCGGATAAAACTCCAAGAACATCAAGGAGAACATTGTATTGAAGATCAAAGAGAGAGAAGAAGCCATTTAGCTACTAGCTATGGACCCATAGGTCTGTGCTAAATTACCCACACATCATCAAAGCAAGGTTGGTGTAGAGGCCCTCCATGATCGAACCCCCTCTGACAGAGTGCTAGAAAAGGCCCCAAGATGGGATCTCACGAGAACAAAAGCTTGTAGCAGCGGAAAAGTATTTTTGTGGACGCTTCTGGTATAAGGGGAATATTTGAGAATATATATAGTGCTGGAATTAGGGTTAGGAGGTCTATGAGGGGCCCACATGCCCTGGGGGCAAGCCCCTACGGCTTGTGGCCAACTCGTAGGTCTTCTGGCCTCCTCTCCAAGTCTCGTGGGTTTCTTCCGGTCGAAGAAAAATCACCGTAAAGTTTTATTCCGTTTGGACTCCGTTTGATATTCTTTCTGTAAAAGTCAAAAACAAGGGAAAAAATAGCAACTGGCATTGGGCACTAGGTTAATAGGTTAGTCCCAAAAATGATATAAAATAGTACCATAATGCATATAAAACATGCAAGATGGATAATATAATAGCATGGAACAACCAAAAATTATAGATATGTTGGAGACATATACTATGCTGCTTTTTGGAACATATATGAATGATGTGGATTGTAGACAGTACTTCAGAATGGAGTTCTATTAAGTTCATTGATGGTGTAGGATTGTTAGGCCCGTGTAGTTTCTTGTAGTACGGATATTAGAAATGTATCATTGCCTTCTTAGTTCATAAATCCCACTTTAGGACCTTCGGGCTTTAGAGAACATGGAAATGAACATGTCTGTAATACCTTCTGGCTTTAGAGAACATGGAAATGAACATGTCTGTAATATATGCTTTGATGTTTCTTAGATGCCCGTAACTGTAGCTCCATGATACGTCCATTTTGCATCATGCTTTTATATTAATATTTATTGCATTATGGGCTGTTATTACACATTATATCTCAATACTTATGGCTATTCTCTCTTATTTTACAAGGTTTACCATGAAGAGGGGGAATGCCGGCAGCTAGAATTGTGGCTGGAAAAGGAGCAATTGTTGGAAACCTATTTTGCACAACTCCAAAAGTCCTGAAACTCCACGAAACAATCTTTTGGATTTAATAAGAATTTATGAGCGAAAGAAATAGGCCAGGGGGCCCACACACTGTCCAGGAGACAGGAGGGCGCCCCCCTGTAGGGCGTGGCCCCTATCTCCTGGGCCCCCTGGTGGGCCTCCGGCGTCCATCTTCTGCTATATCATCACTTTTACCCTGGAAAAATCGTGGGCAAGCTTACGGGACGAAACTCCGCCGCCACGAGGCGGAACCTTGGCGGAATCAATCTAGGGCTCTGGCGGAGCTGTTCTGCCGGGGACACTTCCCTCTGGGAGGGAGAAATCATCACCAACGTCATCACCAACGATCCTCTCATCGAGAGGGGGTCAATCTCCATCAACATCTTCACCAGCACCATCTCCTCTCAAAACCCTAGTTCATCTCTTGTATCCAATCTTGTATCAAAACCACAAATTGGTACCTGTGGGTTGCTAGTAGTGTTGATTACTCCTTGTAGTTGATGCTAATTGGTTTACTTGGTGGAAGATCATATGTTTAGATCCTTTATGCATATTATTACTCCTCTGATTATGAACATGAATATGCTTTGTGAGTAGTTACGTTTGTTCCTGAGGACATGGGTGAAGTCTTGCTATTAGTAGTCATGTGAATTTGGTATTCGTTCGATATTTTGATGAGATGTATGTTGTCTTTCCTCTAGTGGTGTTATATGAACATCGACTACATGACACTTCACCATTATTTGGGCCTAGAGGAAGGCATAGGGAAGTAATAAGTAGATGATGGGTTGCTAGAGTGACAGAAGCTTAAACCCTAGTTTATGCGTTGCTTCGTTAGGGGTTGATATGGACCCATATGTTTAATGTTGTGGTTAGGTTTACCTTAATACTCCTTTTTGTAGTTGTGGATGCTTGCAATAGGGGTTAATCATAAGTGGGATGCTTGTCCATGTTAGGGAAGTACCCAAGTGTCGGTCCACCAACATATCAAATTATCAAAGTACCGAACGTGATGAAAACTAGCTTGACGATAATTCCCAATGTGTCCTCGGGAGCTCCTTCATCATTATTAGAATTTGTCCAGGCTTATCCTTTGCTACATAAAGGATTGGGCCACCTTGCTGCACTTTATTTACTTTTTGCTTGTTACTATTTATCTTATCACAAAACTATCTATCACCTACTATTTCAGTGCTTGCAGAGAAAACCTTACTGAAAACCGCTTATCATTTCCTTCTGCTCCTCGTTGGGTCCGACACTCTTACTTATCGAAAGGACTATGATAGATCCCCTATACTTTTGGGTCATCAAGGCTCTTTTCTGGCGCCGTTGCCGGCGAGTGTAGCGCTTTTGGTGAGTGGAACTTGGTAAGGAAACATTTATATAGTGTGCTGAAATTTTATGTTACTTGTCACTATGGAAACTAATCCTTTAAGGGGCTTGTTTGGGGTATCTTCACCCCAACCAGAAGAGCAAAGAGTTGCTCCTCAACCTACTGAACCTTATGAAAATATTCACTTTGAGATTCCTTCGGGTATGATAGAAAAACTGCTAGCTAATCCTTTTGCAGGAGACGGAACATTGAAAGAAATATGCCCTAGAGGCAATAATAAAGTTATTATTTATTTCCTTATTTCATGATAAATGTTTATTATTCATGCTAGAATTGTATTAACCAGAAACATAATACATGTGTGAATACATAGACAAACATAGTGTCACTAGTATGCCTCTACTTGACTAGCTCGTTAATCAAAGATGGTTAAGTTTCCTAACCATAGACATGAGTTGTCATTTAATTAACGGGATCACATCATTAGGAGAATGATGTGATTGACTTGACCCATTCTGTTAGCTTAGCACTTGATCGTTTAGTATGTTGCTATTGCTTTCTTCATGACTTATACATGTTCCTACAACTATGAGATTATGCAACTCCCGTTTACCGGAGGAACACTTTGTGTGCTACCAAATGTCACAACGTAACTGGGTGATTATAAAGGAGCTCTACAGGTGTCTCCAAAGGTACATGTTGGGTTGGCGTATTTCGAGATTAGGATTTGTCACTCTGATTGTCGGAGAGGTATCTCTGGGCCCTCTCATGCACATCACTATAAGCCTTGCAAGCAATGTAGCTAATGAGTTAGTTATGGAATGACGCATTATGTAACGAGTAAAGAGACTTGCCGGTAACGAGATTGAACTAGGTATTGAGATACCGACGATCGAATCTCGGGCAAGTAACATACCGATGACAAAGGGAACAATGTATGTTGTTATGCGTTTTGACCGATAAAGATCTTCGTAGAATATGTAGGAGCCAATATGAGCATCCAGGTTCCGCTATTGGTTATTGACCGAAAACAGTTCTAAGTCATGTCTACATAGTTCTCGAACCCGTAGGGTCCGCATGCTTAACGTTTCGTTGATGATATAGTATTATATGAGTTATGTATGTTGGTAACCGAATGTTGTTCGGAGTCCCAGATGAGATCATGGACATAACAAGGAACTCCGGAATGGTCCGGAGAAAAAGTTTGATATATGGGATAATAGTGTTTGATCTCTGGAAGGGTTCCGGAATTCACCGGAAGGGGTTCCGGATGTTTCCCGAAATGTTTGGGTACGAGAATACGTTATTTGGGCCAAAGGGGAAAGCCCACAAGGTTTTTGGAAAGCGCAAAAGGAAGTTTTGCGGAGTCCAGGGGCCAGATGCCAGGGTCCCTGGCGTCTGGGTCCAGATGCCGGGAACCCTGGCGTCTGGCCTGGAGTCCGAGAAGGACTCTTGCCTTTCGGGTGAAACCGACTTTGTGGAGGCTTTTACTCCAAGTTTCGACCCCAAGGCTCAACATATAAATAGAGGGGCAGGGCTAGCACCAAAGACACATCAAGAAACACCAAGCCGTGTGCCGGCAACCCCGCCCCCTCTAGTTTATCCTCCGTCATAGTTTCCGTAGTGCTTAGGCGAAGCCCTGCGGAGATTGTTCTTCACCAACACCGTCACCACGCCGTCGTGCTGCCGGAACTCATCTACTACTTCACCCGTCTTGCTGGATCAAGAAGGCGAGGACGTCATCGAGCTGAATGTGTGCAGAACTCGGAGGTGCCGTGCGTTCGGTACTTGGATCGGTCGAATCATGAAGACGTACGACTACATCAACCGCGTTGATAAACGCTTCCGCTTAGCGATCTTCAAGGGTATGAAGATACACTCCCCCTCTCGTTTCTATGCATCACCATGATCTTGCGTGTGCGTAGGAAACTTTTTGAAATTACTACGTTCCCCAACAGTGGCATCTGAGCCTTGGTTTTATGCGTAGATGTTATATGCATGAGTAGAACACAAGTGAGTTGTGGGCAATACAAGTCATACTGCTTACCAGCATGTCATACTTTGGTTCGGCGGTATTGTTGGATGAAGCGGCCCGGACCGACATTATGCATACGCTTACACGAGACTGGTTCTACCGACGTGCTTTGCACACAGGTGGCTGGCGGGTGACTGTTTCTCCAACTTTAGTTGAACCGAGTGTGGCTACGCCCGGTCCTTGCGAAGGTTAAAACAACACTAACTTGACGAACTATCATTGTGGTTTTGATGCGTAGGTAAGAACGGTTCTTGCTCAGCCCGTAGCAGCCATGTAAAATTTGCAACAATAAAGTAGAGGACGTCTAACTTGTTTTTGCAGGGCATGTTGTGATGTGATATGGTCAAAACGTGATGCTATATTTTATTGTATGAGATGATCATGTTTTGTAACCGAGTTATCGACAACTGGCAGGAGCCATATGGTTGTCGCTTTATTGTATGAAATGCAAACCCCCTGTAATTGCTTTACTTTATCACTAAGCGGTAGCGATAGTCGTAGAAGCAATAGATGGCGTAACGACAATGATGCTACGATGGAGACCAAGGTGTCGCACCGGTGATGATGGTGATCACGACGGTGCTTCGGAGATGGAGATCACAAGCACAAGATGATGATGGCCATATCATATCACTTATATTGATTGCATGTGATGTTTATCCTTTATGCATCTTATCTTGCTTTGATTGACAGTAGCATTTTAAGATGATCTCTCACTAAAATTATCAAGAAGTGTTCTCCCTGAGTATGCACCGTTGCGAAAGTTCTTCGTGCTGAGACACCACGTGATGATTGGGTGTGATAGGCTCTACGTTCAAATACAACGGGTGCAAAACAGTTGCACACGCGGAATACTCAGGTTAAACTTGACGAGCCTAGCATATACAGATATGGCCTCGGAACACGGAGACCGAAAGGTCGAGCGTGAATCATATAGTAGATATGATCAACATAGTGATGTTCACCATTGAAAACTACTCCATCTCACGTGATGATCGGACATGGTTTAGTTGATTTGGATCACGTGATCACTTAGATGACTAGAGAGATGTCTGTTTAAGTGGGAGTTCTTAAGTAATATGATTAATTGAACTTAAATTTATCATGAACTTAGTCCTGGTAGTATTTTGCTAATTATGTTGTAGATCAATAGCTCGCGTTGTTGCTTTCATATGTTTATTTTGATATTTCCTGGAGAAAATTGTGTTGAAAGATGTTAGTAGCAATGATGCGGATTGGATCCGTGATCTGAGGTTTATCCTCATTGCTGCACAGAAGAATAATGTACTTAATGCACCGCTAGGTGACAGACCTATTGCAGGAGCAGATGTAGACGTTATGCACGTTTGGCTAGCTCAATATGATGACTACTTGATAGTTTAGTGCACCATGCTTAACGGCTTAGAATCGGGACTTCAAAGACGTTTTGAACGTCATGGACCATATGAGATGTTCCAGGAGTTGAAGTTAATATTCAAGCAAATACCCGAGTTGAGAGATATGAAGTCTCCAACAAGTTCTATAGCTAAAAGATGGAGGAGAATCGCTCAACTAGTGAGCATATGCTCAGATTGTCTGGGTACTACAATCGCTTGAATCAAGTGGGAGTTAATCTTCCAGATAAAATAGTGATTGACAGAGTTCTCTAGTCACCATCACCAAGTTACTAGAACTTCGTGATGAACTATAGTATGCAAGGGATGATGAAAACGATTCCCGAGCTCTTCATGATGTTGAAATCGACGAAGGTAGAAATCAAGAAAGAGCATCAAGTGTTGATGATTGACAAGACCACTAGTTTCAAGAGAATGGCAAAGGGAAATAAAGGGAACTTCAAGTAGAATGACAAGCAAGTTGTCACTCCCGCGAAGAAGCCCAAAGCTGGACCAAAGCCTGAAACTGAGTGCTTCTACTGCAAAGTAAATGGTCACTGGAAGCGGAAATGCCCTGAATATTTGGTAAATAAGAAGGATGGAAAAGTGAACAAGGGTATATTTGATATACAGGTTATTGATGTGTACCTTACTAGTGTTTATAGTAACCCCTGGGTATTTGATACTTGTTCGGTTGCTAAGATTAGTAACTCGAAATAGGAGTTACAGAATAAACAAAGACTAGTTGAAGGGGAAGTGACGATGAGTGTTGGAAGTAGTTCCAAGATTGATATGATCATCATCGCACACTCCCTATACTTTCGGGATTAGTGTTAAACCTAAATAAATGTTATTTGGCGTTTGCGTTGAGCATGAATATGATTTGATCATGTTTATTGCAATACGGTTATTCATTTAAAGTCAGAGAATAATTGTTGTTCTGTTTACATGAATAAAACCTTCAATGGTCATACACCCAATGAAAATGGTTTGTTGGATCTCAATCGTAGTGATACACATATTCATAATATTGATGCCAAAAGATGCAAAGTTAATAATGATAGTGCAACTTATTTGTGGCACTGCCGTTTGGGTCATATCGGTGTAAAGCGCATGAAGAAACTCCATTAAGATGCATTGGAATCACTTGGTTATGAATCATTTGATGCTTGCGAACCGTGCCTTTTGGGCAAGATGACTAAAACTCCATTCTCTGGAACAATGGAACAAGCTACTAACTTATTGGAAATAATACATTCCGATGTATGCGATCTAATGAGTGTTGATGCTCGTGGCAAGTATCGTTATTTTCTGAACTTCACAAGATGATTTGAGCAGATATGGGCATATCTACTTGATGAAACATAAGTCTGAAATAGTTGAAAGGTTCAAAGAATTTCAGAGTGAAGTGGAGAATCATCATAACAAGAAAATAAAGTTTCTACGATCTGATCGTGGAGGAGAATATTTGAATTACGAGTTTGGCCTTCATATAAAACAATGTGGAATAGTTTCACAGTTCACGCCACATGGAACACCACAGCATAATGGTGTGTCCGAACATCATAACCGCACTTTATTGGATATGGTGCAATCTATGATGTATCTTACCGATTTACCACTATCATTTTGGGGTTATGCATTAGAGACAGTTGCATTCACTTTAAATAGGGCACCATCTAAATCCGTTGAGACGACACCGTATGAACTATGGTTTAGCAGTAAACCTAAGCTGTTATTTCTTAAAGTTTGGAGTTACGATGCTTATATGAAAAAGGTTTTCAACCTGATAAGCTCGAACCCAAATCGGAGAAGTGCGTCTTCATAGAATACCCAAAGGAAACTGTTGGGTACACCTTCTATCACAAATCCGAAGGCAAAACATTCGTTGCTAAAATGGATCCTTTCTAGAGAAGAAGTTTCTCTCGAAAGAAGTGAGTGGGAGAAAAGTAGAACTTGATGAGGTAACTGTACCTGCTCCCTTATTGGAAAGTAGTTCATCACAAGAACCGGTTCCTGTGATGACTACACCAATTAGTGAGGAAGCTAATGATATTGATCATGAAACTTCAGATCAAGTTTCTACTGAACCTCGTAGGTCTACTAGAGTAAGATCCGCACCAGAGAGGTACGGTAATCCTATTCTGGAAGTCATGTTACTTGACCATGGCGAACCTACGAACTATGAGGAAGCGATCACTACTAGGAAAATGGCTATAGATGGGATTGACACTAATGGCGCACCAGAAAGATGGTGCGCCATTAGTATATACTAATGGCGCACCACAATCTGATGCGCCATTAGAGTTTAAACAACTAATGGCGCACCATGCTACGGGTGCGCCATTAGTATCAAATTTTTTTTTTAACTAGTGCGCCTGTCCAAACATACTAATGGCGCATCCCGGCAAAGTGCGCCATTAGTAGTTGTAACTACTAATGGCGCACTAGGCAGCAGGTGCGCCATTAGTATAGAAACTTTTTTTTGAACTAGTGCGCCTATCCAAACATACTAATGGCGCATCCTGCCCAAGTGCACCATTAGTAGTTGTAACTACTAATGGCGCACCTGGCAGTGGGTGCGCCATTAGTATAGGATTTTTTTTTGAACTAGTGCGCCTATCCAAACATACTAATGGCGTATCCTGCCCAAGTGCGCCATTAGTAGTTGTAAGTACTAATGGCGCACCATGCAAGAGGTGCGCCATTAGTAAGTGGGCAGCAACAAGATATTTGGGACAGCCTCTCCTACCCACACACTCACTTTCTCCCCACTTCATTCTCTCCACCTCCTCCTTGTCTCGGGTGCCTCCTCTTTTTCACCTCATTTCCACCATAGATTCATTCA
This sequence comes from Triticum dicoccoides, assembly GCF_002162155.2. Lineage (NCBI taxonomy): Eukaryota > Viridiplantae > Streptophyta > Magnoliopsida > Poales > Poaceae > Triticum > Triticum dicoccoides. The sequence goes on along the minus strand of NC_041383.1, from coordinate 589,478,555 downwards.
AATTAAGTGGTTAAATTACCTTGTTTTAATAGGTAAGTAAGGGGGGAAGCTATATTTAGGTTGTTCTCCTTACAACAATGTGCACATGCACTTTTTACGGCCTAGCTAGATCTATGTATGTTCGTGGTGTTGCATATGTTTGTGGTGTTGCATATGTGTTTGTGTTTGGAGGTGTACCGGTATTTGATATGCGATAGTTGCCAATATTTTGCCAGAATGTTGATTCATTTCCGTTTCGGCGAGAATTTTGGCATTAAGCATTCTTTTTGGTCCTATTTTTAGGGAAGGTCATGCCAAATTTTGTTTGGTTCTAAAATATCGTTTTGCTCTACCCCGCAGGCGACCATGGTCCGCACGATGACCGAAGGCATCGTGAATAGGTTTTTGAGGTCCGCGAAGGCCGAGATGCTTCAAAAGAACGAGACGGAGATAAGATGTCCGTGTCGAAGATGCAAGCTGAAGAGCCTTATTGCGGACCCGGATTCCGGGCAGGTGCGGGACCACCTGCTGTTGCGTGGTTTCATGGATGGCTATCGGTGGCAAGGTGATGAAGATGACTACGAAGTCGTCCATGCGGGCCGGGCAAGAAATGAGGAAGGGCAGCAAGACAACCACCGCGGCTCGGGCGGGCGAGAAGACGAAGAATCCCCAGGAGATGATCACGACTGTGATGCTGTACACAGTCATCATGTAGAAGATGCAGGACATGATGATGAGGAAGATGCCGGAGCAGGCGACGGGCATGATCATGAAGATGATGATGCCGGCGGAGCAGACGACGCTGGACCATCGATGGGCTGGGTGCAGGACCCTCATATTCAAGAGCTGCTTCTCAAGCAGACGGATAACACAAGAGCTGCCGCCCGAGAGAAAGCCAAGATGGATCAACTTGAGTTAGACGCGGTTACTCCATTGTATGAAGGATGCAGGCCCGAGGATACCCGCCTGAAAGTAACGCTCATGGCCCTGGAGATGAAGGTAAAACACAAAATGACCGACGCATGCTTCGACGAGAACATGTCATTCTGGCACGAACGTCTTCCCAAGGGGAACAAGTGCCCGACCAGTTTGGAGGAGGCGAAGAAAATCGTGTGTCCTCTGGATTTACCGCACGTGAAATACCATGTGTGCATGAACAATTGCATCATTTATCGGGACGAGCACGCGGAGTCTACAATATGTCCGGTGTGCGGTGTCACTCGATACAAGAAGAGGAAGAAAGCTCCTCGAAAAGTGGTGTGGTACTTTCCGTTCACTCCTCGTCTGCAGCGGTATTTCGCGGATCCTAAGGTAGCAAAGCTCCTGCGTTGGCACGCGGATAGGGAGGAGAAGAAGCGAGAAGATGACGCAAATGATCCGGAGATAGATAAAAAAGACAAGATGCTGAGTCACCCTAAGGATGCGAGCCAGTGGCAAGCATTGAACTTCGAATACCCAGAATTTGGGAACGATCCAAGGAACATCATGCTGGGCGCGAGCACCGATGGAGTCAATCCATTTGGCAGCCAGAGAAGCACACATAGCACCTGGCCTGTGTTTGTGTGGATGTACAACCTTCCCCCCTGGTTGTGCATGAAGAGGAAGTACATTCACATGAGTATGCTAATTGAAGGGCCGAAACAACCAGGGAACGACATCAATCTGTATCTGGGGCTGCTGAAAGAGGAGCTTGACACGCTGTGGAAAACGCCAGCCAATACGTGGGACGCCGCAGAGAAAGAGTATTTCCCTATGAGAGCCGCACTGCTCACGACGGTGCACGACTATCTCGGTTACGGATATCTTGCGGGGCAGGTAGTCCACGGATTTTCTGGATGCGTAAGGTGCATGGATGACACAACGTATCGCCAGCTAGATAGAGATCCCGGGTCTTCGAAAACCGTGTTCATGGGACATCGAAGGTGGCTTCGTGACGATGACCCGTGGAGGAAACGCAAGGATCTGTTCGATGGTGAAACAGAACCCCGAAAACGCCCGTGTACGAGGAGCGGCGAGGAAATAGACAAGCTGTTGAAAAATTGGAAAGACTGCCCACTGCCGGGAAAGAAGTAAAAGGCGCCAGAGCCGGGAAAGAAGCGAAAGGCGCCAGAGCCGCTGCTGAAGGTATGGAAAACGAGGTCTGTTTTCTGGGACTTGCCGTACTGGAAGATCCACCGTGTGCCTCACAGCCTTGATGTCATGCATATCACGAAGAACGTGTGCGAGAGTCTGCTTGGTACCCTGCTCAACATGCCAGAGAGGACCAAAGATGGGCCGAAAGCAAGGGCAGACTTGAAATCAATGGGCATCAGGCAGGAGCTTCACGCTATATATGATGATGATGATGATGATGATGATGATGATGATGATGATGATGATGATGATGATGATGATGAGGCGAAGCAGGACACAGAAAGTCGTCGCAAAGGCAAAAAGGCCAAGAAGACCGAAAATGACTACCCTCCCGCGTGCTTCACTCTAAGTCAGGAGGAGATCGAGCAGTTTTTCACCTGCCTCCTAGGAGTAAAACTTCCTTACGGTTACGCGGGGAAGATAAGCAGATACCTAGACCCAGCGAAGCAGAAGTTCAGCGGGATGAAGTCTCACGACTGTCACGTGCTGATGACGCAGATACTTCCAGTTGCAATCCGTGGGATCATGGACGCGCACGTCCGTGAAACGCTATTTGGCCTATGCAACTTCTTCGACGTCATCTCTCGGAAGTCGATTGGCGTGAGGCAACTCAGAAGGCTACAGGAAGAGATCGTGGTGATACTATGCGAGCTTGAGATGTACTTCCCGCCCGCATTCTTCGATGTTATGGTGCATCTGTTGGTCCATATAGTGGAGGATATCATCCAACTCGGGCCGACGTTCCTCGGCAGGCTCGCTGGATGGGGTCACCGTGAGGGTCGCCGCGAAATGCATGTCGACTTCGAGGGTCGACTCGCCGACTTTGAAAGAGCAAACCTAGTCGCGCTACAACACATAGACGTGGTCGATCCTTGGTTGGTAGAGCACAAAACCTTTATTAAAAAGACGTACAATGACCGAGGCCAACAGAGGACGGATGGAGATATACTCAAAGAGCACAACTCATGTTTCACGCGTTGGTTCAAGCATAAGCTTCTGTCGTACCCTTTACATGAGGATTCTTCCGCGGAAGAACAACTCATATTCGCCTTGTCACAGGGCGCCGAGCACAACCTGATGACCTATGAGGCGTACGATATCAACGGCTACACATTCTACACCGAGGCCAAGGACATGAAGAGCGATGGTTATCAGAACTCCGGGGTAACGATGGAATCCTACACCGGTAACGACAAGGACAAATACTATGGAAGGATCGAGGAGATCTGGGAGCTGAGCTACGCTGGAGAGAAGGTCCCGATGTTCCGTGTCAGATGGGCCAAGAACGTCATAAAAGAAGACCGGTATTTCACCACCATGGTTATACCCGAAGCCAAATCCAAGACCGCGGGCGCAAACGTCACCGCGAAAAATGAGCCATGGGTACTGGCTTCCCAAGTGGACCAATGCTTCTTCATTACCGACCCGCCAAAGCCCAGTCGTGTTGTCGTGAGGAGAGGCAAAAGGAAGATCATCGGAATGGATGGAGTAGCCAATGAGCAAGACTTCGACAAGTACGGCGACCCGAGGATCGAACATGACGACGATGATGAAGTAGCAGCATACACCACAAGAAGAAGCAGGACCACCCTACCTAAAGGACGTCCGTTCCACAGAAGAACTCCATTTGCGAAAAAGAAGGGCAAGAAGATTGTGAACAGATAGCTAGCTAAGATCGATTGTATTTAAATCGTAGCCTTCATTTCTCGATTGTATTTCATGGGTACTTTTTGAACTATCATGAATATTTTTAAATTTCATGGACACTCGATCTCGATCCCCCTCCATCTCGATCGTTATCCCACCTTGCCAGATCCGGCCCCCCTCGCCGCCGAGCACCCCCCAGTCCACCGGCCGCCGCCGCCGACCCCCCGCACCCTCGATTCCCCTACCCAACCGCCGCCGCCGACCCCCCGCACCCCGCGCACCGTCTTATAAAAAAAATTAGTATCAAACAGCTTTTTAAATGCTACTGTCTTATAAAAAAATATTACTGTTATTATTTAAACAAGTTTGAACATATTTAAACACAAATAAGTATCAAACAGCTTTTTA
>NC_041383.1:589452967-589473920 GCF_002162155.2 Triticum dicoccoides | reverse complement strand
CGCCAGATCCGGTCCCCCTCGGCGCCGAGCACCCCCCAAGTCCACCGGCCGCCGCCGCCGACCCACCGCACCCTCGATTCCCCTACCCAACCGCCGCCGCCGACCCCCCGCACCCCGCGCACCGTCTTATAAAAAAAATAAGTATCAAATAGCTTTTTAAATGCTACTGTCTTATAAAAAAATATTACTGTTATTATTTAAACAAGTTTGAACATATTTAAATATAAATAAGTATCAAACAGCTTTTTAAATGATAAAAAAAAATTTGTGGAGCCTGGGATTCGAACCCAGGACCTCCTGGTGTGAGAACTGGCTACTGACCAGTCGAGCTAGTAGAGGGGACTTGGTGTGGATCAGGTCAGGTGGGAGATAACCTGTTGGCTCGAGCAGAAATAAAAAAAAAGTACTAATGGCGCACCAGGGTGAGGTGCGCCATTAGTGCGGATATACTTATGGCGCACCGGGGGGTGGTGCGCCATTAGTATTGTGCCCCCATCCATATTTTTCCTCCCCGGCCCTCGATCCCCTTCTCGCCCTCGCCCTCGATCCCCTTCCCCTCTCCTCTCCTCTCCCGACGCCGCTGCCCTGCCGCCTCGATGCCGCCCCGACGCCGCGACGCCGCCCCGACGCCGTGAGACGCCGCGACGCCGCCCTCTCCTCTCCCGACGCCGCCGCCCCGCCGCTTTCCCCACGGAGAAGGAGGAGGAAGAGGGGGCGCTCGCCGTTGACCTCGCCCGGCCGACTCCGGTGGCCAGGCCGACTCGCCATCGCCCCGCCGCCCTCGTCGCCGGTGGCCCGGACGCCGCCCCGTCCACACCACCGTCGCCGGAGCACCCACACCACCACCCGGACCTCGTCGCCCCCGTGAGCTCCCCCTCCTCCTCTCCCCCTATCCCCCTCGCATCCCCCGTGAGCCCCCATCTCTATTTCTTCTTGTCACCAGCACCACCACCACCAGTTGCCATTTTGCCCCACCTCGGATCTATGTTGTTGGTTTTCATGTTTGTTGGCAGTCAGACAATTGGTCAAATATAGCAACCTAGTTGAAATTCCCAAACCATCTCTATAGACAACTGAAATTATCATGAACATATATTGCTCTGAACCTTGGCTTGTCACCACAGGTTGGTGCATTTTGTGTTGTTCTATTTTCGAAAAGATGGAACCTAGAGGGGCAAGAGTTCGTCCAATGTAACTGCTAATGATCATGTTCTGTGATAAGTTTCATTGTCATGAGTATGTAGGGATCTCTTTTCTTCAAACAAAAAAGGGAAGAATAGTGTACAAGAATGAGAAATAATGAGAACAAGAGGAAGAGCCCCCATTAGATAGATGGAAACTTAATGAATATAGCTGCTGTATTTGGAGATAAACGCAACTCTAATTCAGTATCTAATTATCTACAAAGTAAAACTCATAATTACCATATATGCACAATTGGTTCCAGCGATGTATGCCAGTTGCCATTTTGGATTCTGCATCAATCATTTTTATTCATATGATTCATTTGTATTAGGTTTTGGCAGATATTGTTAACTTGACTTCATGGCTGCGCTCTATCCTGTGTTGCGCCTGTGCTCGTTGCTACTGATGCACTTCATGGCTGCTACTGTGTACAGTAGGAAGTGGAGTTAAGAACAATATTGGTCAGCTGTCCTAGTAAGTAAGATAAATTTTGCAGACTGGATCTGCCAAACACTCCATCCTTAATTCAGATCGGCAACAACCCCAGCCAAAGAAAACCTTATTGTGTTTTCTTAGGATTTCAGACGAATATTGATGCATAATAGCTACCTAACGGATCAAATAGTAAAACACACCGAACCTGGTTAGGAAGCTCTCTGCAGGCAAACTATTAGTGCATGAACTTAGAACTACACATATGCTAGTGGAATTAAGAACACTGTCGATTAGCTGTCTAGTACAATCTTTTGCTTATTTGCCTCGGATGAAAAAGAACGCATTTACTGATGCAGATCGGCAAACCAACATCTGTGAGAGAATAAGCAATTTTCTCTTTTATTTTTACCTTGATAAGAGTTGTAGCTTCAGTGCATGTGCAAGCATGTGCTGGTTTCGTCTATGGCTCTTGGTTGGCTCAGTCATTAGTTGCTCTTTTGTTTATGGCTGTTGGTATGTACACTAGGTAATGGAATTAAGAACATTGTTGATCCAGTAAGTAGGACAAAGTTTGCAGACTGGATCTGCCAAACACTGCATCTTTAATTCAGGTCGACAACAACCCCAGTCAAAGAAAAACCGTCCCTGACAACCTTGTGTTTTCTTAGGACTAAAAACGAATCTTGATGCACAATAGCTACGCTAACTACGGATCGCCTATAAGAATAACTGCAAACTGGATAGACATGTTATAATAATTCAGCTGAGCATATAGGAGCATGTAAGTTAACTTTGTTTCAGCTTCACACAAGTTACAATTCGCTAAAAAAAGCCAGCTAGAATAGCCAAATAACAATTTGGTCCCAAACATAGCAAGGTCCTATTTTACTTTCAACATGACCTGACAACATGACCTGACAATAGTTCAGTTTACAGCTGAGGACATTGATTTATTATGAAGTTGCTTGGGTTTATTATGAAGTACTTTGATCATGTCTCTTTATTTGTACTGCTACTAATATACTTTATATGATGATGAAGTTGCTTGGGTTTATTATGAAGTACTTTGATCATGTCTCTTTATTTGTACTGCTGCTAATATACTTTATATGATGATGAAGTGCTACTGAGTTGTGTGCAAATTTCGTTAAATCAGTGATGTGTATGTGGAGGCCTTTTTTGCCTTGTCCACCCGAGAGGCCCTTGAGTTTGCTGGAATGTCGATTAACTTCCGTTCCAGCAAATTCGGGTACTCCATATGTCCTATTTTCAGCAAAGGTCATGCTGAAATTTTCCATGAATTTTAGCATGACTTTGCTAAAAATAGGACATATGGGGTACTTGTGACTAATGCATGGGCCGGGGTATCTTAGTAGTTAATTAAGTAGGATCAAGTGCCCCGGCGTACTTGTGACTAATGCATGGCTTTTAGGGTGCCTCGGTGTCGATAAAAACCGAAATGATGAAAAGTTAGGCTTTTAGGGTGCCTTGGCGTCGAAAAACCCTCAATGATAAAAGTTTAGATTTTAGGATGCCTCGGTGTCGACAAACCCTAAATGATGAGACCATGATCTTGTTCCTTGACAATAACCAACTTTTTGACCAAACTTTGTTTCTATTTAGAGAGAAACATGGCCCACAACGATGAGGCCGGGGGTTCGGGCGGCAAGGCATTCTGGGAGCTGTCCCAGGAGATGGAGGAACAACCTCACTTGTATGAGGCCGCCGCCTTCCCCACCGATCCTGAGACCACGGATGGTGCCGCCGAGGATGACCACACTGATGCCACCACTGATGGTGCCACCGAGGATGCCACCACTGATGATGGCGGCGCACGCACAGATAGCAGCCAGCCGAAGAGGCAACGGAAGGACCGGCGCCCGATCGTGCTCCGCACCCTCAAGGAGGAAGTTACTGAAGTGGACTCCAACGGGAATCCAACGGCGCCCGAACGAATAGTCAAGGGGTACTCGCTTCAGCTCGGGTGCATTGTCCGGAGCACCGTCTCGATCAACACCGAGAACCTGAGGCATCCTGACTGGGGGAATTTGCGCCACCTCCTGTTCACGAAGCTGCATGAACGATACAAGTTCCCCGCTGAATTCGAAAACACAAGCCTCAAAGGGAATAAAGTGAACAATGCTGCCCTCACGAAGATAAGCAAGGCCCTGTCTACTTGGAAAAGCAATGTGAAGAGAATGATCGAGAAAGGTGAGAGTTATGAGAAGATCAAGGAGAAAAATCCTTCGATCACCGAAGATGACTACAACGACTTCAAGATCAATTGCTCGAGCACCGCAAGCTCCCAATCAAGTGAGTGGGGGAAACAAATGCGGGAGCTGAACATAGGGGAACACACACTCGGTCCCGGCGGTTACAGAGTGGCGGAGCCTATATGGGACAAGGAGGAGGCGGACCGTGCCGAGCAAGGCCTACCGCCCCTCTTCGATAAATACGGTGACAAGCAGACCAGGAACTTTGTCAGGGCCCGGTACAAGAAGGACCCGAAAACAAAGGAGCTTACCACGGATCCGAAGACCAGGCAGCTTGAGCTTGTTCTGGTAAGGAATACACCCCCGCGTAATTAGCTCCATATGGTTGCATTCTAATTTATGAAGCCGAATTTCTAAATGGTTCACATTCCTTCCGCAGGCGACTGAAAGCAGTAGCGCGGGGTCGACTCAGAGCAACCCTTGGGACACCACTCTAAATAGGGGGTTGAATATAATGAAGAACAAGGATAAGCTCAGTAAGCCGACGTCAGCTGGTCGTGTGGCCGGCAAAGGCTTGTCGACAAAATGGGGGTCATACTATACCGCTGGTGTGCGGAAGGAGAAAAAGACCAGCTCGGAAAGCCAGGCGCGAGAGGTTCAAGAACTCAAGGCACAGGTGGCGCGGATTCCGGAGATTGTCCAAGAGCAAGTGGAACAACGACTCGGAGCGACGATCACCGCCCTTGTGCCTACCTTGATCTCGGGGTTGAGTGCGTGGATTGCGGGCGGCCAACAGGGGCCGCCCCCGATTCCTAGCTTCACGGCCAGCAACTCGCATAATGCGATGGCGGGGCCATTGGTGCCTCCGGCGGAGGCGGCATTGGTGTCTCCGACGCCGGCACGGGAGCTTAATGCACCCGGGTGTACGCCGGCCGGCACCTCTTCAGCAAGCGGCCGCTCCGTCAACTGCACGCCCGCCGTTGGCGGTGCCTCGACATTAGCCGAGCTCGACGCCATCATCACGGTAACTAATTAAGCCTCTCTCGGCCGAGGACTTCATCTCCTTGCCTTTGACTGGGCATCCCGGACGCCCTACATGTTTTCGCAGGGCGCCGCCGACGTTCCGTGCACTCTCCTCCACTTCGTGAACAACGAGTTGGTCGATGTCGCCAAGGGCAAAATCGTTCAACCGGGCAACCCCTTGTTCCACGGTACCCAGATGCCACCCAACTTGTTTAGGGTTCAACTGGTTCGGGTGCTGCCAGGCTGCGACGACTTGTTACCTCCGATTCGACCCGTCGGGGCCGACGATGATGACGTGATGACCCTCAGCGCCTGCCTGAGCTGGCCCCTGCTTTGGCCGAAGAGCCAGATTCGTTTGGGGGCGGGGGACACCACCCCAAAGACAACACCGCCAGTCGTGCCGGCGCCAAGTCGGCCCCATGGCAAGACCGCCGTAACGGTGCCGGACATCCCTATGCCACTGGATCCAAACATGCATATGGCACAGGATCAGAACGACGATGACGACGACGATGATACATTTGGCAACGTCGATCAGTACTTTGCCGAGCATGGGTACGATGGCGACTTCATGGGGCCTCCTTCTCAAGAACCAAACCCAACAAAAGACGTGTGCGATCTAGCTCGTACCGCGGAGAAGCCAAGTTGCAACAGGCGCTGTCTGGCGTTCAGCTCTCAGGAGACGCCTCCAGCTGCCGACTTCACCGAGCCTCAGATAGGTGAGGTGCGAAATATTATCAGCCCCAACACACTCAAGAAGGCGGTCTGTGAGCAGAACTCGGTCCCATTACAGGAGAAGAAGAAGGCACGCAAAAGAAAGACTAAGAAGGGTGCGAGCCAGCCGGCACCGAGTACGATCCGTGCTCAGGACGGGCCACCTTCACCGCAGGATATCTCGAGGAGGGTGCATGTGGCGGGTAGGGCGATGCTACCACCAAATATGCTCAATGCTGCAACCGGTGCTATGCGGAGTCTGCACGACAGTGTTCTTTCTTTGGAGAAGCGGCGTCTCAGAGAGAAGGATGTGGCATACCCGGTTTTCGTGGCCAAGGTGCCAGAGGGCAAGGGCTTTGTGGATGGCGACATCGGGGGTACGATCGTCCTGCGGTTTGATGACATCTTTGCTATGTTTAACCTTCATCCGCTGCACTACACCTTCGTTCGGCTATTTTCGCTGAGTATGGAGATGCGGATCATTCGCGACAAGACCCCAAACATCGTGATAGTCGACCCCTTCTACATGCGTGCCAAGATCTTGGGCAGCGCTGGGGACCGGCAAGTCGCGAGTTCTTACCTCGAAGGCGTCATTCTGGCAAACCAAGATAAGGATAACTTCCTCGTGCCTTACTTTCCCGAGTAAGTCCTCCCCTCAACCGGCCCGTAACATATGAATTCTTACTTTTCGATCGTTTTTCTTTTAACATTCCGTGTTTTCTGCAGTGACACACGTTGCACGCTCATCCTCCTAAGCCCCAAATATTCCATGGCCACGTATTTCGACCCGGACCGTCAGTCGAACGTAGACTACACAAATGTCAAGAAGGTTCTTGATGATGTTCTCCCCGGCTACGCCCAATCTGGAGGCACCTTCACCAGGCCTATTCGTAAGTACGGCAAGCACATGTTCTCCCACAATACGACGTTCTGCTGCGTCAAGCAGCCGCCTGGCGGTCAGAAGGGTGCCTACTACGCCATCCATCACATGCGGGCGATCGTACGGGACCATCATCAACTTCTGCTACCGAGTAAACTCCAAGATTGGGCCGCGAGCGTGTCGGCAATCCAGGACGCGGACCTCCGACAAGAATTCTTTCGCATCCAGTCGGAGTTTGCGGAAATCATCCATCAAGATGTCCTTCGTACCTCGGGGCAGTTCTACCTCAGAAATCAACCGTCCAACAGTGACATCGACACAATTCTACAAATGCAGGATGACAACGCCCGTTCTTTCATGACTCCCACGATAGACGGCGGCTTCATCCACGCTCCGGTCCCTTGAGTCGAGTTGTCTAGTTCTGAAACATCGATTGGCTCATGTTGTAATTAAACTTTAATGAACTTGTAGTATGTCTCTTTGGTTTTGAGAGTCGTTCAACTTAGATGTAATCGATGCTATTAATGTCTTGCTTTTCTCTTCCGATCGTTCTGTTGCATAATTATATATTGCTTATGTATTGTCTGTGAATTGGTACTAACGTTTCGTTTGGCTAGTGCATAGTGATGCCGACGTATGTCGTGTACAAGGGTAAGGTTCCCGGAGTCTACGATGACTGGGAGGAGTGTCGGAGACAGGTTCACCGATTCAGCGGTAACAGTTACAAAGGGTACACCACTAGGGCCGAGGCCGAATCTAGATACGCCCGCTATCTAGCGGGAGAGGGGAGGGAGCATTGGAGGAACCGGATGAAGACGAGTTTCATCGTGATGATGCTCATCGTGATGACCGCAGCTCTCTTCTATGTGATGGTAGTTTAGATGATCGATATCGACTTGTAATGCGAAGACAAACTCGCTACTCGCGGTCTCGAGACTTGTAATATAATGTTCTATCTTTTTTCGGTCTTTTTAATTCGGAGACTAATATGATGAATTGTATTCGGAGACTAATATGATGAATTGTATTCAAAGACTAATCTTCTATTGTATTTGATGAATCTATTGTTGATGTGTGCTGTCTATATTTTGTCAAATTATACATTTTGTAACCTGTGCAAAAAACAAAAAATAAAAAAACAAAAAAAAACCTAATATTCATACTAATGGCGCATCACACGACAGTGCGCCATTAGTATGACAGTGCATACTAATGGCGCATCATCGGGTAGTGCGCCATTAGTATGCTGCGGTTACTAATGGCGCATCCAGAGGTGGTGCGCCATTAGTATGCCAAAGCACCTGGGTGTACATGCCAACTGGGAGGCATACTAATGGCGCACCCTCGCATATACTAATGGCGCACCAGGTGGTGCGCCATTAGTATACCAGATACTAATGGCGCACCAGCTGGTGCGCCATTAGTAAAAATTACTAATGGCGTGCTGTCAGTGGCGCACCAGTGATGCGCCATTAATGGCCATATTAGGTGCGCCATTAGTAGTGGTATTTCTAGTAGTGGATGATGAGCCCAGATTCCGCGAAATGGCTTGAGGCCATAAAATCTGAGATATGATCCATGTATGAGAACAAAGTATGGACTTTGATTGACTTGCTCGATGATCAACAAGCCATGTTAAATAAATGGATCTTCAAGAGGAAGACGAACACTGATAGTAGTGTTACTATCTACTAAGCTCAACATGTTCCGAAAGGTTTTCAACAAGTTCAAGGTGTTGAATACAATGAAATTTTCTCACTCGTATCGATGCTTAAGTCTGTCTGAATCATGTTAGCAATTGCCACATTTTATGAAATCTGGCAAATGGATGTCAAAACTACATTCCTTAATGGATTTATTAAAGAAGAGTTGTATATGATGCAACCAGAAGGTTTTGTCAATCCTAAAGATGCTAACAAAGTGTGCAAGCTCCAGCAATCCATCAATGGACTGGTGCAAGCATCTCGGAGTTGGAATATATGCTTTGATGAGTTGATCAAAGCATATGGTTTTATACAGACTTTTGGAAAGGCCTGTATTTACAAGAAAGTGAGTGGGAGCACTACAGCCTTTCTGATAAGTATATGTGAATTACATATTATTAATTGGAAATGATGTAGAATTTTCTGGAAAGCATAAAGGAGTGTTTGAAAGGAGTTTTTCAAAGAAAGACCTCAGTGAAGCTGCTTACACATTGAGCATCAAAATCTATATAGATAGATCAAGATGCTTGATAAGTTTTTCAATGAGTACATACCTTGATAAATTTTTTGAAGTAGTTCAAAATGGAACAGTCAAAGAAAGAGTTCTTGCCTGTGTTACAAGGTGTGAAATTGAGTAAGACTCAAAACCCGACTATGATAGAAAATAGAAAGAGAATGAAAAGTCATTCCCTATGCCTCAATCATAGGTTCTATAAAGTATGCTATGCTATGTACCAGACCTATTGTATACCCTGCTCTGAGTTTGGCAAGGGAGTACAATTTTGATCTAAGAGTAGATCACTGGACAGCGGTCAAGAATAGCCTTAGTGAGGACTAAGAAAATATTTCTCGATAATGGAAATGATAAAAGAGCTCGTCGTAAAAGTTACAACGATACAAGCTTTTACACTGATCCAGATGACTCTAAGTCTCAATCTGGATACATATTGAAAGTGGGAGCAATTAGCTAGAGTAGCTCCGTGCAGAGCATTGTAGACATATAATATTTGCAAAATACATACGGCTCTGTATGTGACAAACCCGTTGACTAAACTTCTCTCACGAGCAAAACATGATCATACCTTAGTACTCTTTTGGGTGCTAATCACATAGCAATGTGAACTAGATTGTTGACTCTAGTAAACCCTTTGGGTGTTGGTCACATGACGATGTGAACTATGGGTGTTAATCATATACAGATATGAATATTGGTGTTAAATCACATGATGATGTGAACTAGATTATTGACTCTAGTGCAAGTGGGAGACTGAAGGAAATATTCCCTAGAGGCAATAATAAAGTTATTATTTATTTCCTTCTTTCATGATAAATGTTTATTATTCATGCTAGAATTTTATTAACCGGAAACATAATACATGTGTGAATACATAGACAAACATAGTGTCACTAGTATGCCTCTACTTGACTAGCTCGTTAATCAAAGATGGTTAAGTTTCCTAACCATAGACATGAGTTGTCATTTGATTAACGGGATCACATCATTAGGATAATGATGTGATTGACTTGACCCATTCTGTTAGCTTAGCACTTGATCGTTTAGTATGTTGCTATTGCTTTCTTCATGACTTATACATGTTCCTACAACTATGAGATTATGCAACTCCCGTTTACCGGAGGAACACTTTGTGTGCTACCAAACGTCACAACGTAACTGGGTGATTATAAAGGAGCTCTACAGGTGTATCCAAAGGTACATGTTGGGTTGGCGTATTTCGAGATTAGGATTTGTCACTCCGATTGTCGGAGAGGTATCTCTGGGCCCTCTCGGTAATGCACATCACTATAAACCTTGCAAGCAATGTAGCTAATGAGTTAGTTACGGAATGATGCATTACGTAACGAGTAAAGAGACTTGCCGGTAACGAGATTGAACTAGGTATTGAGATACCGACGATCGAATCTCGGGCAAGTAACATACCGATGACAAAGGGAACAACGTATGTTGTTATGCATTTTGACCGATAAAGATCTTCGTAGAATATGTAGGAGCCAATATGAGCATCCAGGTTCCGCTATTGGTTATTGACCGGAAACAGTTCCAGGTCATGTCTACATAGTTCTCGAACCCGTAGGGTCTGCATGCTTAACGTTTCGTTGACGATATAGTATTATATGAGTTATGTATGTTGGTAACCGAATGTTGTTCAGAGTCCCGGATGAGATCATGGACATAACGAGGAACTCCGGAATGGTCCGGAGAAAAAGTTTGATATATGGGATAATAGTGTTTGATCTCCGGAAGGGTTCCGGAATTCACCGGAAGGGGTTCCGGATGTTTCCCGAAATGTTTGGGTACGAGAACACGTTATTTGGGCCAAAGGGGAAAGCCCACAAGGTTTTTGGAAAGTGCAAAAGGAAGTTTTGCGGAGTCCAGGGGCCAGACGCCAGGGTCACTGGCGTCTGGGTCCAGACGCCGGGAACCCTGGCGTCTGGCCCTGGAGTCCAAGAAGGACTCTTGCCTTTCGGGTGAAACCGACTTTGTGGAGGCTTTTACTCCAAGTTTCGACCCCAAGGCTCAACATATAAATAGAGGGGCAGGGCTAGCACCAAAGACACATCAAGAAACACCAAGCCGTGTGCCGGCAACCCCGTCCCCTCTAGTTTATCCTCCGTCATAGTTTCCGTAGTGCTTAGGCAAAGCCCTGCGGAGATTGTTCTTCACCAACACCGTCACCACGCCGTCGTGCTGCCGGAACTCATCTACTACTTCGCCCGTCTTGCTGGATCGAGAAGGCGAGGACGTCATCGAGCTGAACGTGTGCAGAACTCGGAGGTGCCATGCGTTCGGTACTTGGATCGGTCGGATCATGAAGACGTACGACTACATCAACCGCGTTGATAAACGCTTCCGCTTAGCGATCTTCAAGGGTATGAAGATACACCCCCCCTCTCGTTGCTATGCATCACCATGATCTTGCGTGTGCATAGGATTTTTTTTGAAATTACTATGTTCCCCAGCAAACATTGCATCCCGATTTATACCTTATCTTTGTGGATGAAGTTTGTGGATTATTTAAGCTTGCAGGTATTCCCGATGATGTTGTCAAAAGGAAGGTCTTCCCTTTATCTTTGAAGGGAGATGCAATGACATGGTATAGGCTATGTGATGATACGAGATATTGGAATTATAAGCGATTGAAGTTGGAATTTCACCAGAAGTTCTATCCTATGCATCTTGTTCATCATGATCGTAATTACATATATAATTTCTGGCCTCGCGAAGGAGAAAGTATCGCTCAAGCTTGGGGGAGGCTTAAGTCAATGTTGTATTCATGCCCCAATCATGAGCTCTCTCGGGAAATGATTATTCAAATTTTTTATGCTCGGCTTTCTCTTGATAATCACAACTTGCTCGATACTTCCAGTGCTGGTTCCTATATGCTGAAGACTATTGATTTCAAATGGGACTTATTGGAAAGAATTAAACGCAACTCTGAAGATTAGGGTTCCGGTGATGGTAAGGAGTCAGGTATGACACCTAAGTTCGATTGTGTTAAATCTTTTATGGATACCGATGCTTTCCGTGGATTTAGCTCTAAGTATGGGCTTGTCTCTGAGATAGTAGCTACTTTTTGTGAAACTTTTGCTACTCACGTTGATCTCCCTAAAGAGAAGTGGTTTAAATATAATCCTCCTGTTGAAGTGAAAGTAGTTGCACCTATTACAATCGAAGAAAAGACTATTACCTATAGTGATCCTATTGTTCCTACTGCTTATGTTGAAAAACCTCCTTTTCCTGTTAGGATAAAAGATCATGCTAAAGCTTTGATTGTTGTTCGTAAGAGTAATACTAGGACTTATACACCTCCTGAGCAAATTAATGTTGAACCTAGTATTGCTATGGTTAAAGATCTCTTGGATGAGGACTTAGATGGGCATGTTATTTCTTTCTTGGGTGAGACTGCTAATATTGCTAGAACTGATACTAAGACACGTAGACCTGTTATAGGCATGCCTGTTATTTCTGTTAAAATAGGAGATCATTGTTATCATGGCTTATGTGATATGGGTGCTAGTGCTAGTGCGATACCTTATGATCTATATAAAGAAATTATGCACGACATTGCACCCGTTGAATTAGAAGACATTGATGTTACTATTAAGGTTGCTAATAGGGATACCATTAAACCTATTGGGATTGTTAGAGATGTTGAAGTTTTGTGTGGGAAGGTTAAATACCCTGTTGATTTTATTGTTCTTGGTTCCCCACAAGATGATTTTTGTCCCATTATTTTTGGTAGACCCTTCTTGAATACTGCTAGTGCTAAGATTAATTGTGAAAAGAATATTGTCACTGTTGGCATAGATGGTACGTCTCATGAGTTTAATTTCGCTAAGTTTAGTAGACAACCTCGTGAAGGGAACCACCTAGTAAGGATGAGATTATTGGTCTTGCTTCCATTTTTGTTCCTCCAACTGATCCGTTAGAACAATATTTGTTATACCATGAAAACGATATGTTTATGAAGGAAAGGGAAGAAATAGATGAAGTGTTCCTTAAACAAGAACCTATGCTAAAACATAACCTTCCCGTTGAAATTCTTGGGGATCCCCCTCCACCCAAGGGTGATCCCGTGTTTGAACTCAAACCCTTACCTGGTAATCTCAAGTATGCTTATCTTGATGAAAAAGAAATATATCCTGTTATTATTAGTGCTAACCTTTCAGAGAAAGAAGAAGAAAGATTATTGAAAACCCTGAAGAAGCACCGAGCTGCTATTGGATATACCCTGGATGATCTTAAGGGCATTAGTCCCACATTATGTCAACACAAAATTTCAGTGGAGAAAGATGCCAAACCAGTTAGAGATCCTCAAAGACGATTAAATCCCAAAATGAAGGAAGTGTTAAGAAAGGAGATACTAAAGCTCCTTGAGGCAGGTATTATTTATCCCGTTGCTGCTAGTGAATGGGTAAGCGCTGTCCATTGTGTCCCTAAAAAGGGAGGTATTACCGTTGTTCCTAATGATAAAGATGAATTGATCCCGCAAAGAATTATGACAGGTTATAGGATGGTAATTGATTTCCGTAAGTTAAATAAAGTCACTAAGAATGATCATTACCCTTTACCTTTTATTGATCAAATGCTAGAAAGGCTATCCAAACACACACATTTTTGCTTTCTAGATGGTTATTCTGGCTTCTCTCAAATACCTGTGTCAGCGAAGGATCAATCTAAAACTACTTTTACTTGCCCTTTTGGTACTTTTGCTTATAGATGTATGCCTTTTGGTTTATGTAATGCACCTGCTACCTTTCAAAGATGCATGATGGCTATATTTTCTGATTTTTGTGAAAAGATTTGTGAGGTATTCATGGATGACTTCTCCGTCTATGGATCCTCTTTTGATGATTGTTTGGGCAACCTTGATCGAGTTTTGCAGAGATGCGAAGACACTAGTCTCGTCCTGAATTGGGAAAAGTGTCACTTTATGGTTAATGAAGGCATTGTCTTGGGGCACAAGATCTCCGAGAGAGGTATTGAAGTTGATAAAGCCAAAGTTGATGCTATTGAAAAGATGCCATGTCCCGAGGACATAAAAGGTATAAGAAGTTTCCTTGGCCATGCCAGCTTTTATAGGAGGTTCATTAAGGACTTGTCTAAAATCTCCAGGCCTCTGACTAATTTATTGCAAAAAGATATTCCTTTTGTCTTTGATGATGATTGTTTAGAAGCATTTGAAACACTTAAGAAAGCTTTGATCACTGCACCTATTGTTCAGCCACATGATTGGAATTTACCTTTTGAAATTATGTGCGATGCTAGTGATTATGCTGTAGGTGCTGTTTTAGGGCAAAGAGTCGATAAGAAATTAAATGTTATCCAGTATGCTAGTAAGACTCTTGATACTGCCTAGAGAAATTATGCTACTACTGAAAAAGAGTTCTTAGCAGTTGTGTTTGCATGTGATAAGTTTAGACCTTATATTGTTGATTACAAAGTTACTATTCACACTGATCATGCTGCTATTAAATATCTTATGGAAAAGAAAGATGCTAAGCCTAGACTCATTAGATGGGTTCTCTTGCTCCAAGAATTTGACTTGCATATTATTGATAGAAAGGGAGCTGAGAACCTCGTTGCAGACAACTTGTCTAGGTTAGAGAATGTTCTTGATGACCCACTGCCTATTAATGATAGTTTTCCTGATGAACAATTAGCGGTTGTCAATGCTTCTCGTACTGCTCCTTGGTATTCTGATTATGCTAATTACATTGTTGCTAAATATATACCGCCTAGTTTCACATACCAGCAAAAGAAAAATTTCTTTTATGATTTAAGACATTACTCCTGGGATGATCCACACCTTTATAAAGAAGGAGTAGATGGTATTATTAGACGTTGCGTGCCTGAGCATGAATAGGAACAAATCCTACGCAAGTGTCACTCTGAATCCTATGGAGGACACCACGCTGGAGATAGAACTGCACACAAGGTACTACAATCTGGTTTTTATTGGCCTACTCTCTTCAAAGATGCTCGTAAGTTTGTCTTATCTTGTGATGAATGTCAAAGAATAGGTAACATTAGTAGACGTCAAGAAATGCCTATGAATTATTCTCTTGTTATTGAACCGTTTGATGTTTGGGGCTTTGATTATATGGGACCTTTTCCTGCCTCCAATGGTTATACACATATTTTAGTTGCTGTTGATTACGTTACTAAGTGGGTAGAAGCTATTCCAACTAGTAGTGCTGATCATAACACTTCTATTAAAATTCTTAAAGAAGTTATTTTTCCGAGGTTTGGAGTCCCTAGATATCTTATGACTGATGGTGGTTCACACTTTATTCATGGTGCTTTCCGTGTAAGATGCTTGCTAAGTATGATGTCAATCATAGAATCGCATCTCCTTATCATCCGCAGTTTAGTGGTCAAGTAGAGTTGAGAAATAGAGAGCTCAAATTAATTTTGCAAAAGACTGTGAATAGATCTAGAAAGAATTGGTCCAAAAAACTTGATGATGCATTATGGGCCTATAGAACTGCATACAAAAATCCTATGGGTATGTCTCCATATAAGATGGTTTATGGAAAATCATGTCATTTACCTCTTGAACTTGAACATAAAGCATATTGGGCTATTAAAGAGCTCAATTATGATTTCAAACTTGCCGGTGAGAAAAGGTTATTTGATATTAGCTCACTTGATGAATGGAGAACCCAAGCATATGAGAATGCCAAGCTTTTCAAAGAAAAAGTCAAACACTGGTATGATAAGAGGATACAAAAGCGTGAGTTTAACGTAGGAGATTATGTGTTATTGTTCAACTCTTGTTTAAGATTTTTTGCAGGAAAACTTCTCTCAAAATGGGAAGGTCCCTACGTTATCGAGGAGGTCTATCATTCTGGTGCTATAAAAACCAACAACTTCGAGGGCACAAATCCGAGAGTGGTAAACGGTCAAAGAATTAAACATTATATTTCAGGTAATCCTATCAATGTTGAAACTAATATTATCGAAACCATAACCCCTGAGGAAACATAAGAGACACTTTCCAGAATGTTCCAGACTCCGAAAAGGCATAGGTATGTGGTACGGTAAGTAAACCGACTCCAAAACAACTCTAATGGCAATTTTTATCAGTTTTGGATTATTTAAGAATTTTAGGAAGAAACAAGTAGTCCGAAAGGGACACGAGGCTCCCACGAGAGAGGAGGCTGCGCCCCCCTGTAGGGCGCTCCCACCTGTCTCGTGGACACCTCGTGTGCCTCCCGGACTCTGTTTTCTTGTATGTTACGTATTTTGGTCGGTAAAAAATCATTATATACTCCCGAAGGTTTTGACCACCGTATCATGCAAATATCCTCTGTTTTCGTTTCAAGTTGTTTATGTTTCAGATCTAGAGCATCATGTCATCTCCAAATGCTCCCAAGGACAAGTTTTTCGAGAGGGTTATCAACCCTTATCTCGCGGAGGTGCTGCATCACCCTCAAACCATTGGGATGCGTGAGGGGGTGCTGCACATCCGCGATGTGGAGGTACCAAGGCGTACCGGGAGCATGGCGACAAAGCTCGAAGCCATGGAGCAAGAGGTTTTCAAGTGTCAAGGGATGGTGGAGCGTGGACTCAACGCCAACCAGATGATGATCACGGAGTTCACCAACAACCACAAGCTGGAAGCCAAAGTCATTGGGGAGACCATCTTCAAGATTCAAGAGAAAATCGAGCACCTCGAAGCTCAGATCTATGACCTGCAAAACCAGAACTGTGAGTATGAATATATATTCAAGCGAATGAGTTTGGCTGCAGATTTAAGGATCCTGGAGATTCGATCATCCTTTTATGATGGAGAGCCGATGCCCTGGAAGACGGATGACAAGCCTACATCATCAACAGCTCCTACTTCACCACCTCCGAAGAAATAATCACATGGGTATGGGCACTCCCCTTAGCAACTGCCAAGCTTGGGGGAGGTGTCCCGGTATCGTATCACCATCACACTCCTATATTTACCGCTTTATTTAGTTCGATCCTTTTAGTAGTATCTTGATCTAGTAGATTGAAGTTTTCATATCAAGTAGTTTTGAGTTTTGCTTTGTGATCTCTTTATGTAAGTGAGTCCTTGTGCTATCTATAATAAAGATTAGTGTTGAGTCAAGGGCTTTGCTATTTGTTGCTATGCTCTTGAGAAAGTAGAAAGAACAAAAGAGTTCATATTGATCTTATGGATAGTGATAACTTCACACATAGAAAGTATAAGGCATAAAAATTGTTGAGAGTTGATGAACTTAGCCTTGGTCATCGTTGCAATTAATAGAAAGTGATAAGGAAAGAGGGGTTCACATATAAATATATTATCTTGGACATCTTTTATGATTGTGAAGCACTCATTAAGTATGACATGCTAAAAGAGCTGACGTTGGACAAGGAAGACAACATAATGGTTTATGTTTTCCGACATCTCAGTTAAAGTATATTGTCATTGACCTTCCAAACATGTTGAGCTTGCCTTCCCCCTCATGCTAGCCAAATTCCTTGCACCAAGTAGAGATACTACTTGTGCTTCCAAAATTCCTTAAACCCAGTTTTGCCATGAGAGTCCACCATACCTACCTATGGATTGAGTAAGATCCTTCAAGTAAGTTGTCATCGGTGCAAGCAATAAAAATTGCTCTCTAAATATGTATGACTTATTAGTGCAGAGAAAATAAACTTTGTACGAACTTGTTGTGGAAGTAATAAAAGTGACGGACTGCATAATAAAGGTCCACATACAAGGGGCAATATAAAGTGACGTTCTTTTGCACTAAGACTTTATGCATCAACCCTAAATGCGCATGACAACCTATGCTTCCCTCTGCGAAGGGCCTATCTTTTACTTTATGTTTTTACTTTATGCTTGAGTCAAGGTGATGCTAACCTTTCCCTTTTTATTTCTATCCTTTGGCAAGCTCCTCGTGTTTGAAAGATCATGATATATATATATATCCAATTGGATGTAAGTTGGCATAGGCTATTATTGTAGACATCACCTAAAGGTGAATACATTGGGAGGCAACACAATAAGCCCCTATCTTTCTCAGTGTCCGGCTGAAACTCTATAACCACAAGTATTGCGTGAGTGTTAACAATTATGGGAGACTACGAGATAGTTGAGTATGTGAGCTTGTTGGAAAACTCTATTATTGAATCTTTCTGATGTTACGACAAATTGCAATTGCTTCAATGACTGAGATTATAGTTTGTTAGTTCCCAATGAAGTTTTTGAACCATACTTGACATTGTGAATCGTTTATTACTTGAGCATAGGAAATCATATGACAAAAATCTCTATATGTTGTTGTTATTAGAATGATCATGATGCCCTCATGTCCGTATTTTATTTTTATCGACACCTCTATCTCTAAACATGTGGACATATTTTTCGATTTCGGCTTCCGCTTGAGGACAAGCGAGGTCTAAGCTTGGGGGAGTTGATACGTCCATTTTGCATCATGCTTTTATATCAGTATTTATTGCATTATGGGTTGTTATTACACACTATATCTCAATACTTATGGCTATTCTCTCTTATTTTACAAGGTTTACCATGAAGAGGGGGAATGCCAGCAGCTGGAATTCTGGATGGAAAAGGAGCAAACGTTGGAAACCTATTCTGCACAACTCCAAAAGTCCTGAAACTCCACGAAACAACCTTTTGGATTTAATAATAATTTATGAGTGAAAGAAATAGGCCAGGGGGCCCACACACTGTCCAGGAGACAGGAGGGCGTGCCCCCTGTAGGGCACGACCCCTATCTCCTGGGCCCCCTAGTGGGCCTCCGGCTTCCATCTTGTGCTATATCATCACTTTTACCCTGGAAAACATCGTGGGCAAGCTTACGGGACGAAACTCCGCCGCCACGAGGCGGAACCTTGGCGGAATCAATCTAGGGCTCTGGTGGAGTTGTTCTGCCGGGGACACTTCCCTCTGGGAGGGAGAAATCATCACCAACATCATCACCAATGATCCTCTCATCGAGAGGGGGTCAATCTCCATCAACATCTTCACCATCACCATCTCCTCTCAAAACCCTAGTTCATCTCTTGTATCCAATCTTGTATCAAAACCACAAATTGGTACCCGTGGGTTGCTAGTAGTGTTGATTACTCCTTGTAGTTGATGCATATGTTCAGATCGTTTATGCATATTATTACTCCTCTGATTATGAACATGAATATGCTTTGTGAGTAGTTACGTTTGTTCCTGAGGACATGGGTGAAGTCTTGCTATTAGTAGTCATGTGAATTTGGTATTCGTTCGATATTTTGATGAGATGTATGTTGTCTTTCCTCTAGTGGTGTTATGTGAACGTCGACTACATGACACTTCACCATTATTTGGGCCTAGAGGAAGGCATAGGGAAGTAATAAGTAGATGATGGGTTGCTAGAGTGACAGAAGCTTAAACCCTAGTTTATGCGTTGCTTCGTTAGGGGTTGATATGGACCCATATGTTTAATGTTGTGGTTAGGTTTACCTTAATACTCCTTTTTGTAGTTGCGGATGCTTGCAATAGGGGTTAATCATAAGTGGGATGCTTGTCCATGTTAGGGCAGTACCCAAGTGTCGGTCCACCCACATATCAAATTATCAAAGTACCAAACGTGATGAAAACTAGCTTGACGATAATTCCCAATGTGTCCTCGGGAGCTCCTTCTTCATTATTAGAATTTGTCCAGGCTTATCCTTTGCTACATAAAGGGTTGGGCCACCTTGCTGCACTTTATTTACTGTTTGCTCGTTACTATTTATCTTATCACAAAACTATCTATCACCTACTATTTCAGTGCTTGCAGAGAAAACCTTACTGAAAACCGCTTATCATTTCCTTCTGCTCCTCGTTGGGTTCGACATCTTACTTGTCGAAAGGACTATGATAGATCCCCTATACTTGTGGGTCATCACTCCACAATATCAAAAATAATCGCACACTTGGTGAAGAGATGAGGTGGCAGGGCTTTACTATCGAAGGGTACTTTCTCGCACATTATATTAAAAAATTAGCTAGAACTGCTGTGAGATGAGCTTGTTTTGATCTGATGCTGCTTTTGAATAATCAATTGCAGTTCCATTAGGTAGTTCTAATCTCTCGCTAACACAAGAACTTTCTCTCTAACAGAAAAAAACAAACATGAAGCAACATAGAAAGTACAAAGGTGAGATGCGTTTACATTGATAAAGGAAGGGCGACAACATGCCAATTGTACAGGGAAAATAAAGAAAATGGATTTTTTTTGAAAAACTAGAGAGAGAATGCTATGATCTCATGATAAGATGCCGACCACCGGCCAACAACCACAAGAGCAAACCTATAGTAGCTCCTAAGACGCACACAATTTTGATTAAGGGACATAATTGGATTAAGAGTTCAGACTAGAGATGCTTCCAAAAGTATTTGCATTATAGCCCATAGCAACGCATGGGCATTGTACTAGTATGATCATATATGATTATGTAGGACGACAACACTTTGAATCAAAATAGAAAAGGAAAAAAGGCCACAGAGTATGGAATGAAACCGTGTGAAGCGACAACAAATCATACTTGTAGTCTGTTTAGAATGGTGGGGCAAGCAAATTGCCAAAAAAGAACTTGTTCTCAACATGCTTGACCATCAAAAAGGATCAGGTATAATATGTTTTTTGATGAAATGTAGCTATGTTTCATTCATTAAGAGGACCCCCAACAAAGCCGGGAAATTTCCCGGAGCGCTTGACAAATTAACTCGGTATTCTTTTCCACCTCAGCCATAATATTATTATTTTTTGGTCCCCAAGAGTTTGTTCCTGCATCAATCCCAATTGGACGGTATGCGTAGACGAGGGGTATTTTCAACCCCATAGTTATGAACCAAATTATGAAAATTGTTCTGATGTAACCTGTGTAAGGGCCTCCAAGGGGGAAGGCATCCTTGCACTTCACGATTCCCTTGATCATTCATCGGCCTCATGGCCTGATGGGGGTTTAGATTAGTGGAGATGTCGACCAGCGTACCCCTCTCCGAGACCAGAGAGTGGACTCCGAGCGAGTCTCCTTCATCTTCTTCCATGGCGACCTCCCCAGTTCCCTCTCTCCTTAGTTCATCTGTATTAACCAAGCATCATCTTCCACGTTGTTGGAGGAGGAAGAAGACATGATGCCTGGCTTGGGAGATCTGACAGAAAACAACACGAAACAAGAACAAAGGATATTTATGCGACATGGTGGTCAAAACATCCGGGAGTATATATAAAGAACTTTTATCTTGCAAAACAAGTATTCCAGAAGAAAACAGAGTCGGGAAGGCTCACAA
>NC_041383.1:589435940-589452599 GCF_002162155.2 Triticum dicoccoides | reverse complement strand
GGTTTACTTACCGTATCACATACCTATTCCTTTTCAAGGTTTTGGAGTATTCTGAAAGGTCTCTGTTATGTGTTCCTCCGGTGTCATAGTTTGAATAGTGTTAGTTTCAACATTAATAGGTGTACCTGAGATATAGTGCTTAATTCTTTGTCCATTGACTACATTAGGATTAATTCCTTTGGAGTTGTTGATCTTAATAGATCCAGAATGATAAACTTTTTAGATGATATACGGTCCTTCCCATTTAGAGAGAAGTTTTCCTGCAAAAAATCTAAAACGAGAAATGTACAATAGAACATACTCTCCCACTTTGAATTCCCGTTTTTGAATTTTTTTATCATGCCATCTCTTAACTTTTTCTTTAAACAACTTGGCATTTTCATAAGGTTGGGTTCTCCATTCATCTAATGAGTTAATATCAAATAGCCTCTTCTCACGAGCAAGTATAAAACCATAATTAAGTTCTTTGATTGCCCAATATGCTTTATGTTCTAACTCAAGAGGTAAATGACATGCTTTTCCATAGACCATTTTATATGGAGACATACCCATATGATTCTTATAAGCTATTCTATAAGCCCATAATGCATCATCAAGTTTCTTGGACCAATTCTTTCTAGATCTATTGACGGTCTTTTGCAAAATTAACTTTATTTCTCGATTACTCAATTCAACTTGACCACTAGATTTATGGTGATAAGGAGATGCAATTATATGGTTAACATCATATTTAGCAAGAATGCACCATGAATAAAATGTGAACCACCATCGGTCATTAAATATCTAGGGACTCCAAACCTCGAGGAAATAACTTCTTTAAGCATTTTAATAGAGGTGTTATGATCAACACTACTAGTTGGGATAGCTTCTACCCACTTAGTAGTGTAATCAACAACAACTAAAATATGTGTATACCCATTAGAGGAAGGAAAAGGTCCCATATAATCAAATCCCCAAACGTCAAATGGTTTGATAACAAGTAATAATTCATAGGCATTTCCCGACGTCTACCAATATTACCAATTCTTTGACATTCATCACAAGCTAAGACAAACTTACGAGCATCCTTGAAGAGAGTAGGCCAAAAAAAAACAGATTGTATTACCTTATGTGCGGTTCTATCTCTAGCGTGGTGTCCTCCGTAAGCCTCGGAATGCCAGCTTGGTAGTATTTGTTCCTGTTCATGCTCAGGTATACAACATCTAATAATACGATCTACTCCTTTATAAAGATGTGGGTCATCCCAAAAGTTATGTCTTAAATCAAAGAAAAAACTTTTTCTTTTGTTGGTATATGAAACTAGGCGGTATAAATTTAGTAACAATGTAATTAGCATAGTCTGCATAGCAAGGAGTATTATGAGAAGCATTTATAATAGCTATTTATTCATCAGGAAAACTATCATCAATAGGTAGTGGGCCATCAAGAACATTTTCCAACCTAGACAAGTTATCAGCTACGAGATTTTCAGCTCCCTTCATATCAGTAATATGCAATTCAAATTCTTGTAGCAATAGAACGCACCTAATGAGTCTAGGTTTAGCATTTCTTATTTTCCATAAGATATTTAATAGCAACATGATTGGTGTGAACAATTACTTTAGAATCAACTATGTAAGAACTGAATTTGTCACATGCGAACACAACCGTTAAAAATTCTTTCTCAGTATTAGCATAATTTCTTTGAGCATTGTCTAGATTTTACTAGCATGGTGGATGACATTTAATTTCTTGTCAACTCTTTGTCCTAGAATAGCACCAACATCATAATCACTAGCATCACATATAGTTTCAAATGGTAAGTTCCAATCAGGTGGTTGAACAATAGGTGCAGAGGTTAAGGCTTTCTTAAGTGTTTCAAAGGCTTCCAGACAATCATCATAAAAAACAAATGGAACATCCTTTTGAAAGAGATTAGTAAGAGGCCTAATTTTTTTAGAGAAGTCTTTAATAAACCTTCTATATAAACCAACATGACCAAGGAAACTCCTTATACCTTTAATATCTTTAGTACATGGCATTTTCTATATTGCATCAACCTTGGCTTTGTCTACTTCAATACCTCATTCAGAAATTTTATGCCCCAAGACAATACCTTCATTAACCATGAAGTGGCACTTCTCCCAATTCAAGACAAGATTAGTTTGTTCACATCTGTGTAAAACTCGATCAAGGTTGCGCAAGCAATCATCAAAAGAAGTTCCATGAACGGAGAAATCATCCATGAAAACCTCAACAATCTTTTCACAACAATCAGATAATATAGCAGTCATACATCTTTGAAAGGTAGAAGGTGCATTGCATAAACCAAAAGGCATGTGTCTATAAGTATAAGTTCCAAAAGGGCAAGTAAAAGTAGTTTTCTCTTGATCTTCTTGTGACATAAGTATTTGAGAGAAACCAGAATATCCGTCAAGAAAAAAAGTGTGTGTGCTTAGATAGTACTTCTAACATTTCCTGAGGTTGTCTATGGAACTTAGAGAAATTAAACTCATGAGATACATCACCAAAGTTATCACTGGCAGTTTCTTTATTGCAATCAATTTGAGCATTAGTTGTATTCAAGAAAGGTCTGCCAAATATAATGGGACAATAATCATCTTGCGGAGAACCAAGAACTAGAAAATCAGTAGGGTATTTTATTTTTCCACAAAATACTTCAACATCTCTAACAATACCTAGCGGTGAAATAGTATCTCTATTCGCAAGTTTAAGAGTAACATCAATGTCTTTTATCTCAACAGGTGCAATGTCATTCATAATCTCTTGATATAAGGCAAACAGAATAGCACTCACACTAGCACCTAAATCACACATGCCATGGTAACAATGATCTCCTATTTTGACTAAGACAACAGGCATGCCAACAACAAGTATATTCTTATACTTAGGATTAGGTTTAGCTATTCTAGTAGCTTCACTAAAGAAATAAATAGCATGCCCATCAATATTATCGACCAAGAGATCTTTAACCATAGCAACATTAGGTTCAACTTTAATTTGTTCATAGGGTCTAGGTGCTCTAATATTACTTTTATTAACCACAGTTGAAACTTTAGAATGTTCCTTTATCCTAACAGGAAAAATGTGGTTTCTCAATATAAGCGGTAGGCACAACTGGATCAACATTATAAATGATAGTTTCATTTTAAACTATAGCTGGTTTCTCAATCTTTTCTTTAATAGGTGGATGATATTTATACCACTTCTCCTTAGAGAGATCAACATGAGTAGCAAATGATTCACTAACGGAAGCTACTATCTCAGAGTCAAGTCCATATTTAGTGCTAAACCTATGAAAAGCATCGGTATCCATAAAAGATTTAACACAATCAAAATTAAGTATTATACCTGACTCTTTACCTTTGTCGACTTACCAATCTTCAGAGTTGTGTTTAATTCTTTCTAGAAGATCCCATCTGAATTCAATAGTTTTCTTCATAAAGGAACCAGTAGAAGAAGAATCGAGCATGGTTTGATCATTATGAGAAAGCCGAGCACACTTTTTTTGTAATATAATTTCCCTTAAGAGGTCATGATTGGGGCATGTGTACATCATGTACTTAAGCCTCCCCCAAGCTTGATCGATACTTTCTCCTTCACAAGGCCGGAAATTATATATATAGTTTCGATCACGATGAACCAGATGCATAGGATAAAACTTTTGATGAAATTCCAATCTCAACCGGTTCCAATCCCATGTTACAATATCACCACATAGCATATACCATGTCATTGCCTTCTTAACTTCATCTCTGGGGTAGACCTACAAGATTAAATAATCCACAAACTTCATCCACATAGATTAAGTGCCTATCATGATGTATTGTTCCATCTCGTGCATAAGGATTAGCTAGCAGTTTCTCTATCATACCCGAAGGAATATCATAATAAATATTTTTAGTACATGCAGTAGGTTGAGGGGAAACTCTTTGTGCTTCCGGATGAGGTGAATATACCCCAAAAAACCCTCAAAGGATTGTTTTCCATAGTAACAAGTGACAGTAAATTTCAGCATGTAATATAAATGTTTCCTTACCAAATTCCACTCACCAAAGGCGCTTCACTCCCCGACAATGGCATGAGAAAAGAGTCTTGATGACCCACAAGTATAGGGTATTAATCATAGTTCTTTCAATAAGTAAGAGTGTCGAACCCAATGAGGAGTGACAAGCGGTTTACAGCAAGGTGTTTTCTGCAAGCACTAAAATTGTCGGTAACAAATAGTTTGGGAGAAAGATAACTTGTAACGAGCAATAGATAGTAACGGTAACAAAAGTGCAGCAAGGTAGCCCAATCCTTTTTGTAGCAAAGGACAGGCCAGAATGGTTTCTTATAATAAGCAAAGCATTCTTGAGGAAACATGGGAATTTCATCTAGTCACTTTCATCATGTTTGTTTGATTTGCGTTCGCTACTTTGCAATTTGATATGTGGGTGGACCGGTGCTTGGGTGACGTTCTTACTTGAACAAGCCTCCCACTTATGATTAACCCCTCTCGCAAGCATCTGCAACTACAAAGGAAGAATTGAGATAAATCTATGTTGGAAATATGCCCTAGAGGCAATAATAAAATGGTTATTATTATATTTCCTTGTTCATGATAATTGTCTATTGTTCATGCTATAATTGTATTACCGGAAACCGTAATACATGTGTGAATACATAGACCACAACAAGTCCCTAGTGAGCCTCCAGTTGACTAGCTCATTGATCAACAGATGGTCATGGTTTCCTGACTATGGACATTGGATGTCATTGATAACGGGATCACATCATTCGGAGAATGATGTGATGGACAAGACCCAATCCTAAGCATAGCACAAGATCGTGTAGTTCATTTGCTAGAGCTTTTCTAATGTCAAGTATCATTTCCTTAGACCATGAGATTGTGCAACTCCCGGATACCGTAGGAGTACTTTGGGTGTACCAAACGTCACAACGTAACTGGGTGGCTATAAAGGTTCACAGGTATCTCCAAAAGTGTCTGTTGGGTTGGCACAAATCGAGACTGGGATTTGTCACTCTGTATGATGGAGAGGTATCTCTGGGCCCACTCGGTAATGCATCATCATAATGAGCTCAATGTGACTAAGTAGTTGGTCACGGGATCATGCATTACGGAACGAGTAAAGTGACTTGCCGATAACGAGATTGAACGAGGTATTGGGATACCGACGATCGAATCTCGGGCAAGTAACGTACCGGTTGATAAAGGGAATTGTATACGGGATTGCTTGAATCCTCGACACCGTGGTTCATCCGATGAGATCATCGTGAAACATGTGGGAGCCAACATGGGTATCCAGATCCCGCTGTTGGTTATTGGCCGGAGAGCTATCTCGGTCATGTCTGCGTGATTCCCGAACCCGTAGGGTCTACACACTTAAGGTTCGATGACACTAGGGTTATTAGGAAGATTTGTATGTGATTACCGAATGTTGTTCGGAGTCCCGGATGAGATCCCGGACGTCACGAGGAGTTCCGGAATGATCTGGAGGTGAATATTTATATATGGGAAGTTGTTATACGGTCACCGGAAATATTCGGGGGCATACCGGTATTGTACCGGGGCCACCGGAGGGGTTCCGGGGCTCCACCGGGAGGGGCCACCTGTCCCGGAGGGCCTCATGGGCTGTAGAGGGAAGGGAACCAGCCCCTTGGAGGGCTGGGCGCCACCCCCCCTTAGGGCCCATGCGCCTAGGGTTGGGGGGGGGGGAACCCTAAAGGGGGCGCCCCCTTGCTTGGGGGGCAAGCCCCTCCCCTTGGCCGCCGCCCCCCTCTAGATCTCATCTAGAGGGGGCCGGCCCCCTTCCCCTTCTCCCTATAAATAGAGGGGCGAGGGGAGGGCTGCATCACCACATCCAAGGTGCAACCCCTCCCCTCCCCAACACCTCTCCTCCTCCGCAAGAGCTTGGCGAAGCCCTGCCGGAGAACTGCCGCTCCATCACCACCACGCCGTCGTGCTGCTGCTAGAGACCTCTTCCTCAACCTCTCCCTCCTCCTTGCTGGATCAAGGCGCGGGAGACATCACCGGGCTGCAGATGTGTTGAACGCGGACGCACCGTTGTTCGGTGCTTAGATCAGATTCGGCCGCGATCTGAATCGCTACGTGTACGACTCCTCCAACAGCGTTCTTGCAACACTTTCGACTCACGATCTTCAAGGGTATGAAGATGCACTCCCCTCTCTCTCGTTGCTAGTTACTCCATAGATTGATCTTGGTGATGCATAGAATTTTTTTAATTTTTGCAACGATCCCCAACAGTGGCATCATGAGCCAGGTCTATGCGTGGTTTCTATGCACGAGTAGAACACAAGTTTGTTGTGGGTGTCAATTTTTTTCAATTTACTTGCCACTACTAGTCTTATCTTGTTTCGGCGACATCATGGGATGAAGCGGCCCGAACCGACCTTACACGTACGCTTACGTGAGACAGGTTCCACCGACTGACATGCACTAGTTGCATAAGGTGGCTAGCGGGTGTCTGTCTCTCCCACTTTAGTCGGATCGGATTTGATGAAAAGGGTCCTTATGAAGGGTAAATAGTAATTGGCATATAACGTTGTGGTTTTTGCGTAGGTAAGAAACGTTCTTGCTATAAACCTATAGCAGCCACATAAAAACTTGCAACAACAATTAGAGGACGTCTAACTTGTTTTCGCATATATGCCGTGTGATGTGATATGGACAAAAGGATGTGATGAATGATATATATGTGATGTATGAGATTGATCATGTTCTTGTAATAGGAATCACGACTTGCATGTCGATGAGTATGACAACTGGCAGGAGCCATAGGAGTTGTCTTTATTTTTTGTATGACCTGCGTGTCATTGAATAACGCCATGTAATTACTTTACTTTATTGCTAAACCATTAGCCATAGTAGTAGAAGTAATAGTTGGCGAGACAACTTCATGGAGACACGATGATGGAGATCATGATGATGGAGATCATGGTGTCATGCCGGTGACGATGATGATGGCGCCCCGAAGATGGAGATCAAAAGGAGAAAAATGATATTGGCCATATCATGTCACTATTTGATTGCATGTGATGTTTATCATGTTTTTGCATCTTATTTGCTTAGAACGACGGTAGCATAAATAAGATGATCCCTCATAATAATTTCAAGAAAGTGTTCCCCCTAACTATGCGCCATTGCGAAAGTTCGTTGTTTCGAAGAACCACGTGATGATCAGGTGTGATAGATTCTAACGTTCACATACAACGGGTGTAAGCCAGATTTACACATGCAAAAACACTTAGGTTGACTTGATGAGCCTAGCATGTACAGACATGGCCTCGGAACACAAGAGACCAAAAGGTCGAACATGAGTCGTATAGAAGATACGATCAACATGAAGATGTTCACCGATGATGACTAGTCCGTCTCACGTGATGATCGGACACGACCTAGTTGACTCGGATCATGTATCACTTAGATGACTAGAGGGATGTCTATCTGAGTGGGAGTTCATTAAATAATTTGATTAGATGAATTTAGTTATCATGAACTTAGTCTAAAAATCTTTATAATATGTCTTGTAGATCAAATGGCCCACGCGAATGGTGTCATCAACTTCAACGCATTCCTAGAGAAAACCAAGCTGAAAGACGATGGTAGCAACTATACGGACTGGGTCCGGAACTTGAGGATCATCCTCATAGCTTCCAAGAAAGCATATGTCCTTGAAGCACCGCTAGGTGAAGCACCTGTCCCAGCGAACCAAGACGTTATGAACGCTTGGCTGTCGCGTGTCGATGATTACTCCCTGGTTCAGTGCGGCATGCTTTACAGCTTAGAACCGGGGCTCCAAAAGCATTTCGAGCAGCACGGAGCATATGAGATGTTCCAAGAGCTGAAAATGGTTTTCCAAGCTCATGCCCGGGTCGAGAGATATGAAGTCTCCGACAAGTTCTACAGTTGTAAGATGGAGGAGAATAGTTCCGTCAACGAGCACATACTCAAAATGTCTGGGTTGCACAACCGCTTGTCTCAGCTGGGAGTTAATCTCTCGGATGACGCGGTCATTGACAGAATCCTTCAGTCGCTTCCACCGAGCTACAAGAGCTTTGTGATGAACTTCAATATGCAGGGGATGGAGAAAACCATTCCTGAAGTATATTCAATGCTGAAATCAGCGGAGGTGGAAATCAAAAAGGAACATTAAGTGTTGATGGTGAATAAAACCACTAAGTTCAAGAAAGGCAAGGGTAAAAAGGGTTTCAAGAAAGACAACAAGGGAGTTGCCGCGCCCGGCAAGCAAGCTGCCGGGAAGAAGCCAAAGAATGGACCCAAGCCTGAGACTGAGTGTTTTTATTGCAAGGGAAGTGGTCACTGGAAGCGGAACTGCCCCAAGTACTTAGCGGACAAGAAGGTCGGCAACACCAAAGGTATATGTTATATACATGTTATTGATGTGTACCTTACCAGTACTCGTAGTAGCTCCTGGGTATTTGATACCGGTGCGGTTGCTCATATTTGTAACTCAAAACAGGAGCTACGGAATAAGCGGAGACTGGCGAAGGACGAGGTGACGATGCGCGTCGGGAATGGTTCCAAGGTCGATGTGATCGCCGTCGGCACGCTACCTCTACATTTACCTACGGGATTAGTTTTAAACCTCAATAATTGTTATTTAGTGCCAGCTTTGAGCATAAACATTGTATCTGGATCTTGTTTAATACGAGATGGCTACTCATTTAAATCCAAGAATAATGGTTGTTCTATTTATATGAGAGATATGTTTTATGGTCATGCCCCACTAGTCAATGGTTTATTCTTAATGAATCTCGAACATGATGTTACACATATTCATAGTGTGAATACCAAAAGATGTAAGGTTGATAACGATAGTCCCACATACTTGTGGCACTGTCGCCTTGGTCACATTGGTGTCAAACACATGAAGAAGCTCCATGCAGATGGACTTTTGGTCTCTTTATTACGAATTATTTGACACATGCGAACCATGCCTCATGGGCAAAATGACCAAGACTCCGTTCTCCGGAGTAATGGAGCGAGCAACCAACTTATTGGAAATCATACATACTGATGTGTGCGGTCCAATGAGCGTTGAAGCTCGCGGTGGCTATCATTATGTTCTCACCCTTACTGATGACTTGAGTAGATATGGGTATGTCTACTTAATGAAACACAAGTCTGAGACCTTTGAAAAGTTCAAGGAATTTCAAAGTGAGGTTGAAAATCAACATGACAGGAAAATAAAGTTCTTACGATCAGATCGTGGAGGGGAATATTTGAGTCACAAATTTGGCACACACTTAAGGAAATGTGGAATCGTCTCACAACTCACGCCGCCTGGAACACCTCAGCGTAATGGTGTGTCCGAACGTCGTAATCGCACTCTATTGGATATGGTGCGATCTATGATGTCTCTTACCGATCTACCGCTCTCATTTTTGGGGCTATGCTTTAGAGACTGCCGCATTCACTTTAAATAGGGATCCGTCGAAATCCGTTGAGAGGACATCATATGAATTATGGTTTGGGAAGAAACCTAAGCTGTCGTTTCTAAAAGTTTGGGGATGCGATGCTTATGTCAAGAAACTTCAACCTGAAAAGCTCGAACCCAAGTCGGAAAAATGCGTCTTCATAGGATACTCTAAGGAAACCATTGGGTATACCTTCTACCTCAGATCCGAAGGCAAGATCTTTGTTGCCAAGAACGGGTCCTTTCTGGAGAAAGAGTTTCTCTCGAAAGAAGTAAGTGGGAGGAAAGTAGAACTTGTTGAAGTACTGCCTCTTGTAGCGAAAAGTAGCGCAGCTCAGGAAGATGTTCCTGTGGTGCCTACATCGACTAGAGAGGAAGTTAATGATGATGATCAAGGCACTTCGGATCAAGTTGCTACTGAACTTCGTAGGTCCACGAGGACACGTTCCACACCAGAATGGTATGGCAACCCTGTCCTGGATATCATGTTGTTAGACAACGGTGAACCTTCGAACTATGAAGAAGCGATGGCGGGCCCAGATTCCAACAAATGGCTTGAAGCCATGCAATCCGAGATAGGATCCATGTATGAAAACAAAGTATGGACTTTGACAGACTTGCCTGATGATCGGCGAGCGATAGAAAATTAATGGATCTTTAAGAAGAAGACGAACGCGGATGGTAATGTTACCATCTGTAAAGCTCGACTTGTCGCTAAGGGTTATCGACAAGTTCAAGGGGTTGACTACGATGAGGCCTTCTCACCCGTAGAGAAGCTGAAGTCCATCCGAATCATGTTAGCAATTGCCGCATTCTACGATTATGAGATATGGCAAATGGACGTCAAAACGGCATTCCTTAACGGCTTTCTTAAGGTAGAATTGTATATGATGCAGCCGAAAGGTTTTGTTGATCCTAAGAATGCTAACAAGGTATGCAAGCTCCAGCGCTCCATCTATGGGTTGGTGCAAGCATCTCGGAGGTGGAACATTCGCTTTGATGAAATGATCAAAGCATTTGGGTTTATGCAGACATATGGAGAAGCCCGCGTTTACAAGAAAGTGAGTGGGAGCTCTGTAGCATTTCTCATATTATATGTGGATGACATACAGTTGATGGGAAATGATATAGAACTCTTGGAAAGCATAAAGGCCTACTTGAACAAGTGTTTTTCAATGAAGGACCTTGGAGAAGCTGCTTACATATTAGGCATCTAGATTTATAGAGATAGATCGAGACGCCTCATTGGTCTTTCACAAAGCACATACCTTGATAAGATATTGAAGAAGTTCAATATGGATCAGTCCAAGAAAGGGTTCTTGCCTGTATTGCAAGGTGTGAAATTGAGCTCAGCTCAAAGCCCGATCACGGCAGAAGATAGAGAAAAGATGAGTGTCATCCCCTATGCCTCAGCCATAGGGTCTATTATGTATGCCATGCTGTGTACCACACCTGATGTAAAACTTGCCGTAAGTTTGGTAGGAAGGTACCAAAGTAATCCCGACATGGAACACTGGACATCAGTCAAGAATATCCTGAAGTACCCGAAAAAGACTAAGGATATGTTTCTCGTTTATGGAGGTGACGAAGAGCTTGTCGTAAAGGGTTACGTTGATGCTAGCTTCGACACAGATCTGGATGACTCCAAGTCACAAACCGGATACGTGTATATTTTGAATGGTGGGGTAGTAAGCTGGTGCAGTTGCAAGCAAAGCGTCGTGGCGGGATCTACATGTGAAGAGGAGTACATGGCAGCCTCGGAGGCAGCACATGAAGCAATCTGGATGAAGGAGTTCATTACCGACCTAGGAGTTATTCCCAATGCGTCGGACCCGATGACTCTCTTCTGTGAAAACACTGGAGCTATTGCCCTTGCCAAGGAGCCCAGGTTTCACAAGAAAACCAGACACATCAAGCGTCACTTCAACTTGATTCATGAAAATGTTCAAGATGGAAACATAGATATTTGTAAAGTGCATACAGATCTGAATGTCGCAGATCCGTTGACTAAACCTCTTCCATGGGCAAAAAATGATCAACACCAGAATGCTATGGGTGTTCAATTCATCACAATGTAACTAGATTATTGACTCTATTGCAAGTGGGAGACTGTTGGAAATATGCCCTAGAGGCAATAATAAAATGGTTATTATTATATTTCCTTGTTCATGATAATTGTCTATTGTTCATGCTATAATTGTATTGACCGGAAACCGTAATACATGTGTGAATACATAGACCACAACAAGTCCCTAGTGAGCCTCTAGTTGAATAGCTCGTTGATCAACAGATGGTCATGGTTTCCTGACTATGGACATTGGATGTCATTGATAATGGGATCACATCATTGGGAGGATGATGTGATGGACAAGACCCAATCCTAAGCATAGCACAAGATCGTGTAGTTTGTTTGCTAGAGCTTTTCTAATGTCAACTATCATTTCCTTAGACCATGAGATTGTGCAACTCCCGGATACCGTAGGAGTACTTTGGGTGTACCAAACGTCACAACGTAACTGGGTGGCTATAAAGGTTCACTACAGGTATCTCCGAAAGTGTCTGTTGGGTTGGCACGGATCGAGACTGGGATTTGTCACTCCATATGACGGAGAGGTATCTCTAGGCCCACTTGATAATGCATCATCATAATGAGCTCAATGTGACTAAGTAGTTGGTCACGGGATCATGCATTATGGAACGAGTAAAGTGACTTGCCGGTAACGAGATTGAATGAGGTATTGGGATACCGACGATCGAATCTCGGGCAAGTAACGTACCAATTGACAAAGGGAATTGTATACGGGATTGCTTGAATCCTCGACATCGTGGTTCATCCGATGAGATCATCGTGAAACATGTGAGAGCCAACATGGGTATCCAGATCTAGCTGTTGGTTATTGGCCGGAGAGCTGTCTCGATCATGTGTGCGTGATTCCCAAACCCGTATGGTCTACACACTTAAGGTTCGATGATGCTAGGGTTATTAGGAAGATTTGTATGTGATTAACGAATGTTGTTCGGAGTCCCGGATGAGATCCCGGACGTCACGAGGAGTTCCGGAATGGTCCGGAGGTGAAGATTTATATATGGGAAGTTGTCATACGGTCACCAGAAATATTCGGGGGCATACCGGTATTGTACCGGGGCCATAGGAGGGGTTCCGGGGGTCCATCGGGAAGGGCCACCTGTCCCGGAGGGCCTCATGGGCTGTAGAGGGAAGGAAACCAGCCCCTTGGAGGGCTGGGTGCCACCCCCCTTAGTGCCCACGCGCCTAGGGTTGGGGGGAAACCCTAAAGGGGGCGCCCCCTTGCTTGGGGGGCAAGCCCCCTGCCCTTGGCCGCCGCCCCCTCTAGATCTCATCTAGAGGGGGCCGGCCCCCTTCCCTTTCTCCCTATAAATAGAGGGGTGAGGGGAGGGCTACAGCACCACATCCAAGGTGCAGCCCCTCCCCTCCCCAACACGTCTCCTCCTCCGCAAGAGCTTGGCGAAGCCCTGTCGGAGAACTGCCGCTCCATCACCACCACGTCATCGTGCTGCTGCTGGAGCCCTCTTCCTCAACCTCTCCCTCCTCCTTGCTATATCAAGGCACGGGAGACGTCACCGGGCTGCACGTGTGTTGAACGCGGAGGCACCGTTATTCGGTGCTTAGATCGGATTCGGCCGCGATTTGAATTGCTACATGTATGACTCCTCCAACCATGTTCTTGCAACGCTTCCGACTCGCGATCTTCAAGGGTATGAAGATGCACTTCCCTCTCTCTCGTTGCTAGTTACTCCATAGATTGATCTTGGTGATGCGTAGAATTTTTTTAATTTCTGCAACGATCCCCAACAATCTAACCATATCATGAAACATATGGATCCAAAGCAGCCCCTTACGGAATAGCGCATAAACTAGGTTTTAAGCTGTTGTGTCACACCCAATATGCGATCCTATCCGAGAGGAACTCGAAGGTCCCACCAAGGACAGAGCCGCATATTAAAGACGCTTTGCAAGTTGGATATCATTACATCGAACCATGTACATAATAGTTGGGGATACATACAAAGGCATACAAGTGACACATGAATACATCAAACGTCATATAGAAGAGCAACATCCGACTATAGATGAAAACAAAAAAAACACGAACGACATCCAACCTGCTAACCCAGGCTGTCGACCAGGAACCTATCCTTCGATCGAAGAAGAAGAAGCAGAAGAAGAACTCCAAAACAAGCAACCATCGCTCTCACGTCATATCATCACATTGACTATACCTGCATCTATTATTGTAGTAATCCGTGAGCCACGAGGACTCAGCAATCCCATTACCATGGGTATCAAGACTATCAAATCTTAATGGGTATGGAATGGATAAGTGGTGAGGTTGTAGCAGCACTAAGCATTGTACGGTGGCTAACTTACGAGTTCAAGATTAAGAAGAGTAACTATGCATAACGGTCGCAACTAGTGATGATCAATAAGTGATCCTGAACTACTTACGAGTCAAACATAACCCCACCATGTTCTCTTCTCGAACTCACTTGAAAAGAGACGGTTACGGTTACGCATGCGGTTGGTGTATTTTATTTCGGATCTGATGTCAAGTTCTCTACAATCGGATATTATGAATTTTCCATCTGCCACATAACCGCGGGCACGACTCTCGAAAAGATTAAACCCTGCAGCGGTGTCCCAACTTAGTCCATCACAAACTCTCAAGATCCGCGGAGGCAAATCTCCATCTCGGGAAAACCCGATCAAACTCGGAATCCCGATGCACAAGACATTTCTACAATGGTAAAACAAAACCAGCAAGACCTCCCGACGTGCTGACACCCTGATAGGAGCCGCGCGTATCTCTTCTCAGGCCACGATCGGATGGGACATCCTACGAGTAAAACCAATCCTCAAGTTTCCCCGTGGTGGCCCCGCAGTCTACCCGGTTTGGACCAACACTCATGAGGAGCACTGGCCCGGGTTGTTGATTAATTATCCTTGGGGTCCGAAAAGTCCATATGCAAGTTTTAGTTGTTATTAGGAAAATGGTAAACCAAAGTTGGGCCTTGCTGGAAGAGTTTTATTGAAAGTGAACTGTCAAGGGGGGCCCATAAACCCCGACCATGTTAGGAACGCAAATCAAGGAACATAATACCAGTATGACGGAAACTAGGGCGGCAAGAGTGGAACAAAACACCAAGCAAAAGGCCGAGCCTTCCGCACTTTACCAAGAATATAGATGCATTAATTAAATAAGAGATATTATGATATCCCATGATATCCATGTCCCAACATGGAACAACCTGCAACTAGCAACGCTATAAGAGCAGCCGAGCAAGCGGTAACATAGCCAATCAATGGTTTGCTGGGAGGGTGAAAAGGTTAGAGGCTGTTTCATGACATTGGGAGGCTTTTAAACAAGTGGTAGGTAGCGTGACTTAACGATAGCATCGAGACAACTAGCAAAGCAAAGATAGTAGTGGTATCCAGGATAATGATCATCTTGCTTGAAATCCCGCTCAGAAGAAGATCGAGTTCATGAAGTAGACGAACCAACGTAGTTGAACACATCCTCACAATCGCAGCGAATCCGGAACTATTAAAAAGAAGCACAACCGAAAAGAAGCAATAACATAGTAAACAAACAAGCATAAACATGGCATGATGCATAAGCAAGTATGATGCATGTCAATGAGGCATGACATGGCAAAGTGCAAGAAGCAATACTACAAATTAAGCGGAGCCCAATATGCAATAATTATTTAGTTCTCTCCCGTTTAAGCTACTCAACAATATTAAATGTGGGTTAACAAGAAAGAGGTGAAGCACAATAAACCTACCTAGGCAATTTAAATGGGGCCAATAATAACAAACAACAATTCCGGAAAATCCCCATACATAATTTTCGAATTTGGACTGTTTTGCATTATACACAATTTTAATGTTGTTAAATAGCAAAACAAAGGGCACCATGTTAAGCTACACATTTTTCTACCCCATTTAAATATAAAGTTTATTTAATTTGGAGCTACGGTTATTTAGTTACGAAATAAACCATTTTAATATGTCATTTATGCAAATTAATTCAAACATGACATTTAGACATTTTTAACATGCATGAAAGATGCATATTATGAAAGTAGATGAAATTGTAAGCATTTTACGTATATGACATGTTTTATTATGTTGCATTGATATTTAGATATGAGCAATGCAATTCTAATGGCATTTCTGAAAAATATGTCAAAACACAGGGCACCATGTTAAGCTACACATTTTTTATCCTATTTAGATATAAAGTTTATTTAATTCGGAGCTACGGTTATTTACTTATGAAACAAACTGTTTTAACATGTCATTTATGCAAATTAATTCAAACATGACATTTAGACATTTTTAACATGCATGAAAGATGCATATTATGAAAGTGAGTAAATTGCAAAAAACCACCACTTTGAAGGCAAGCTTTGCGAAAACCACTGTAATACATTTTTTTTGCAAAAAACACCATGTCTATGGTAATCTTTTTGCAGAAAGCACTGATCGGCGGATCGGGCTCAGTTAAGCTTGTTTATGACAGGTGGGGCCCATTTTTTGCCTACGTGGCGTAACGGTTTAGGATTAATGCAAAAACGCCCCCCAACTTTCTCCCCCTTCTTCCTAGGCCCTCCAATCATGCCACAACCCTTCCTCTCGCTCCCAACCTCTCTCCCTCCGCAACCGGCAAGCGTGCACACGAGCTCAGCGCCGCCCCTCCATCGCCGGGCCACCATCGCCATGCCCCCAACCGGATCCGATCGCACGAGCCTCCACCGTCCCCACAGGGCACCGGATCTGGCGGGAATGCCTAGGCCAGCTCGACATGGTGAGCGTCTGGGGCTACAGCGTCCACGGCCCCGTTGACCATGGGGCGGCGCCGGGATGAAGAAGAAAAGCTGTGACTGGGGCAGTCTGGGCATCGACCGGAGGAGCAGGGGCGTCCTGGGAAAGAAGATGGTGGGAGGGCAAGGGAGACGACCTGGGAAAGAAGAGAGCGGGAGGGCGAAGACTGGAGCTGCAGGGGCGGTCACCGATGTAGAGGGAGGACGTGCGCGTCCAGCTAGCAGGCGGCAGGCCGGTGGCGTCTACCATGGAGGAGGAGCAGTTTCACCACCGATGCACCACGGCGTACTGCAGTTCCACCACGGCGGCAGGCCGACGGCGCCCACCACGGCG
>NC_041383.1:589433029-589435596 GCF_002162155.2 Triticum dicoccoides | reverse complement strand
AGTTCCACCACAGAGGAGCATTGGGGAGGAGAAGGACGACACGAGGTGGTGGGGGATCGCCGGTCGGTCGTGGTCAACGTGAGGTCGAGGGCGGGGGATGAGGACGATTTGCACGAGCTCCAGTTGTGGTCAATTGCGTTTTTCATTTTTGATTTAGGGGTGGCTGTGTAAAATTTGAGGGTCTAGTTTGTAATTTTAGAATAAAACCCATCTAGCACAAAAAGTCATGCCACGTAAGCAGAAAATGGGCTTCATCTGTCATAAACACGCTTAACAGAGCCAGATCTGCCGATCAGTGTTTTTTGCAAAAAGATTACCGTAGACATGATGTTTTCTGCAAAAAAAATGTATTGTAGTGTTTTTCACAAACCTAACCTCCAGTTGTGGTCAATTGCGTTTTTCATTTTTGATTTAGGGGTGGCTGTGTAAAATTTGAGGGTCTAGTTTGTAATTTTAGAATAAAACCCATCTAGCACAAAAAGTCATGCCACGTAAGCAGAAAATGGGCTTCATCTGTCATAAACACGCTTAACAGAGCCAGATCTGGCGATCAGTGTTTTTTGCAAAAAGATTACCGTAGACATGATGTTTTCTGCAAAAAAAATGTATTGTAGTGTTTTTCACAAACCTAACCTTCAAACTAGTGGTTTTTTGCAATTTACTCTATGAAGTAGATGAAATCGAAGGAGAATTGGGGGCGGCTGGGAGTTGATCCCACAACCTCCTGGATAGCGAAGCAGAGGAATGACCAGTGCGCTGCTGCTGCGTGTTCATGCAAAAGAACGGTGTGGCTGAACTTGAACCGAACCCAAGGCCAGGCCTTCTTCTCCGTGGATCACAGAGGAACTGGGTGACAACGCCGGCGAGTAAGACGGCGACCTCGCGACCACAGGCCGACGGCGGGGCTGCGGAAATAGGCGGGGTTGTGGTGCGCGGCGTGCGGAGTGAGGCGGAAGCAGAGACCTCGAGCTCAAACATTTCCTCGGCTCGGGGCCATGGCGAGGTGCAGCGGAGTCACTGGGTGGGCATGGTGTGGCCTGTAG
Organism: Triticum dicoccoides; assembly: GCF_002162155.2. Classification (NCBI taxonomy): domain Eukaryota; kingdom Viridiplantae; phylum Streptophyta; class Magnoliopsida; order Poales; family Poaceae; genus Triticum; species Triticum dicoccoides. The sequence goes on along the minus strand of NC_041383.1, from coordinate 589,434,553 downwards.
GCGAGCTGCGGCGTGTGTTCGAGGCACAGGGTTTGCGTGATGCGCGTGCAGGCCGAGTTTGTGGCCATGGCAGCGAGCACGACGAGGCATGGGGACGGCTGAGTGCATGAGCGCATGCATCGTGCGGGGTGTGTGCGTGTGTGGAAGCGAGCGGTGGGTGCTAGGCATGGATCCGAGCGTGCTCGTGCTTGTGTGTGTGCGCGAGCATGTGGGAACAAGGGCGAAGACCTCGTGGTCAGGGCCCCTGCTCTGGTTGAGGATGCAGAAACTACGGCGAGCAGGCCGGCAACGACGACGACGGAATATGACGGGGAAGGAGATGGGAAGGAGCAGAGGCTCACCACGGGCTCGAGTGGCTCCACGAGGACATACGGAGGTGAAGGAGAGGGCGACGAGGCGCTGAAGACGGCGATGGAGCGCGCTGTCCTTGAAGAAGAAGAAGAAGCAGGGGAGGTAGTCGTCATGGAGGAGGACGATCCAGGGCTCCAGGGACTTGCTGCGGGGTCGAGGACTAAGGCAGGGACGCATACGTGGTCGTGGAAGAAGATGAAGACGGCTATGGCGAGGATCAAGCCGGAGAAGAGCTTGAGCTCTCCTCGGCCATGGAGTCGGGTGTCTCGGGTGGAGGCGCGTGGGGATGCCCTCCTGGCTGATGGCGGCGGAGGAGGATAGAGGGGGTCTGAGGGAACCCTTGGGCTGGGCACGCGTCTTATATAGCGGGGGCGCGGGCGAGCGGCTCGGCCACGGTGGCCATGCGCCCTGGCTCGGCAGTTTTACTGTGAGGGAGGAGAAAGCGAGAGGATGGGGAAAGGAAGAGAAAGGAGAAGCTGCCTGGCGGGCCCGAGGGGGTGCAAAACTGCCACGCTGGAAGAAAATAACCAGGGGAGGTTGAGATGGGCTGCGGGCCTTAGTTCAAACTTGAAGCATTTTTGAATCTGTCCATAACAACTTCAAAAAGGATGAAAAATTGAGGAAAGGCATAAGACACGAGCTTGATAATGGAGAACTATGGTGAACATTAAATGGAGGCAGGAAAATAAATACCCCAATTAAATGGAAATAAGAAAAAAAGGGAAGAAGATGATCATGCAATGGGTTATGGGTGTCGAAGAAGATGAAGTTGACAGAGAGACAATGCAGGGGTTGATCGCACACACAAGCACACGACTAAAACAACCAACAAGTATGGCTATGCATTAGTATCAATGACAAAAATCGCAATGCAATAATAACAATGATGCTCATGGTGCAAGAGCAAAATATGTGACAATGCACTAGTAGAAAAGGGCCTATTGTCCCGGTTCGTAAGGGCCATTTGTCCCGGTTATTGAACCGGGACTAAAGTGTCGGTACTAATGCCCTACACCTTTAGTCCCGGTTCTTATACAAACCGGGACAGATGGGCCTCCACGTGGCCGGTGAGGCGAGCCCAGGCAGGAGGCCCTTTGTTCCCGGTTGGTGGCACCAACCGAGACCAATATGCATCCACGCGTCAGCATTTCAGAGGCTGGGGTTTTTGTTTTT
>NC_041383.1:589428385-589432905 GCF_002162155.2 Triticum dicoccoides | reverse complement strand
TTTTGGGGGGTTAATTTAGGTGTTTCATATATTGTGTTAGCTAGCTAATTAATAAAGAGAAGTGTCCTCTCTTATCTCCGTGCTTGGTCGACGCTACGTACTATACGTATAAAGAGGACTAGACACGCTAGCTAGTAAGGAAATGAAGGAAACAGAAGATCGTCATGAACATATGCATACAGAGAGAAGTGATATCGACCACCTCTTCTTCTCTGAGAGATTGGTCGAACAACAAGTTCTCGTATATCTATTCGACGCTAGTGGCTACATATATATAATATAATTATCTCTTACAATATAATCTCTTAATAAAAAATGAACTCAGGGTCCACATGGTATTCTCCATCTTTATTGATCACTTTGTCAAGAAAGAATGCCGCCAATTCCTCTTGAATTGCTCGCATACGATTTGGTGGTAGGAGTTCATCCCGCATCCGAAATATCTAATTTAAAGAAGGGGGTCAATACATATATATGAATAAATGAAACTCAACACAAATGATGGTAAAAAATAAAATTGTGAATATTATTATTTACGCACTTCATATTGTTTGTCATAGTAGCCCCGCTCACAGGTCGTGTGGCGGATGGACTCGCAAATGTAGTATCCACAGTAATCATTCCATTGTTCCTGCCACAACCACTTTACAAGAAATAGAGGTCAATCAAACTGATAATTAGCAAGCATGCTAAATGGTATTCATGAAACTAGCGCTTGAATCACTAGAAGATGCGCGGAACATGCTACTATAGTACTTACTTTCGGGTGTTTAAATTGCAGCTTCTTCGGCAGTCCCGGAGTTTTTGAGGTGAATATTTTCCAAACCCTGTCAGACAAAGAAAACAATTACTTGATATCAGGAAATGAACAAAGTTGCCGATATGGTGCGATAATGATCGATTTAACTTACTTCTCTAGAATTTCAGTCATGTCCGCATGCTCCTTGGGATCTTTTCGTCTCGAGTCTAAGACGGTTACTAGTCCCTGCTCAAGCTTAATCTCTAGGAGAATATAGTGGAAGCTGCGCACGCATGCATAACTCATCAATTACATTAGTATAACCTCAACTAATAAGGGAAACTGAATATGCACAAGACAGTAACACTCACTTGAACTTGTAAGGGAAGAGTAATATAGCCTTGTTTTGATTTAATACAAACGATTGTAGCAGCTTGGCCTCGGTATCTCTGGCCTGAAATTCAACCTTATATGCATCTATGAGATTTGTGTTAATGAACCCAATATCACCGATTTGTCTTTTCTTCAATTCGGCGATCTTCAATCTGCATAATATAGTGAGGATAATTAAAAATACATGCAATGAAAGAGCTGACCTATATATAGAGACTTAATGACAGAAGTAGTACTACTTACAGGCAGTAACGAGTGACCGTTAATTTATCGAGGGTCTTTTGATTGAAAAATGCGAAGAACTCCTCAAATGGAACATTCAAAACAATTCAATTCCAACGAGGTCATTCTCCTCTCTAACTCTCAACATCAAAATATTCCTCCCCTCAGACTCTCTGCAGGTTTTCATGTACCAATCATGGAATCTTCGCATCATCGTTGTTAGAGATCTTTCATCTTTGACGAGAGGCTTCCCGTACTCGTATTTGTGTTCGCCCACCTCCAAGAAATCATAATGTACATCGTCGGGCAGGTAATCTCCAAGATTGTTATAACCAGGCACCATCCCGCCCAGATCATTAGCGACGATATCGCTAGACACCTGGAGCAGGGGGAACGATTGGTTCGCTTGTTCGCCGAGCTGGGCATTTTTTCCCAGCTCGTCATTCTACTAACCTTTGATCACTGACAGTACTTTCCGACCGCTCCGCTTCGATAAATGACTTTTCAATAATGCGCTCATAGTTGTCTTTAGCCGGAGACTTTGGTGGCTTCTTCACGGCAGCGAGAGTACGCTTCGCTTTTACCGGATCTATCTTCTCCTCCAGAGGTGGATGTTTCTTTTCTTTCATCCCTTCAAAGAAGTTCTTCACTTCGGCTCGCACGATCTTCGTGTTTTCCTCCAGGCTCCTCTTGTATGGCAACTTCTCTGGCGTCTTCAGAGAAGGACCGAATCTGTATTGCCTCCTGCCTCTGGCTGTACTGCTAGACGCCGGAGCAGACGGAGCGGCTGCGGCTGTCTTTCCTTCCTTACAAGGCGGAGGAGAAGGACTACGACGCACTGGAGCAGCCAGAGCGGCGGTGAGTCTCTTGATCTGCCCTTGTTGATGAGGCGGAGAAGGAGGAGGCTGGCTGCTCGGGCGTGCCGATGCAGGCGGAGAAGGAGGCGGAGTGCCGCCACGCGCCGGAGAAGGAGGCTGAGTGCCCTGATCACTCGCTGGAGGAGGAGGCTGAGTGCCCTGATCACTCACCGGAGGAGGAGGCTAAGTGCCCTGGTCACTCGCCGGAGGAGGAGGCAGAGTGCCCTGACTCGCCGGAGGAGGAGGAGGAGGAGGCGGAGGTGTCCAATTCGGAAGGTTGATGAGCTCCTTCCGTCATAGGCATGGAGTCTTCAGAGAAGAACCCAGCCAAATCTCCCCTTCACCCATAGGGTGGTCAAGCTCGAGGTCCTCAAATCCGTCCGTTATTTCATCCACCATCGCCCTAGCATATCCTTCTGAAATCGACCGGCAGTGGTAGGTTGCGCCAGGTTCAGTAGGTAAAACAGAGCCAACAGCCGCCTTGACTTTCAGTTTCATCCATTGTGTCATAAGGTTGCAATGTTGAGACTCCGTGATAGCATCCACAGGGTAGCTAGCAGGAGCCGTGAAGACAGGCTCCAGCTGAAGCTGCTCGATGGAAGCCACGCTGCTTCTCCGCTGAGATGGCGGGGTAGCTTCAGGGGAAGCTTCGGCAGGTCGTTTGCTACGATTTGCTTCTCGTTCCTCTAGCCCTTGTACCCTTGCGTGCAACGCCTGCAGTTGGCTATGTTCCACTTTCTTCCTCCTCTCCTAGCATTTGTAACCCCCTGTGTCCGAAAACCCAGCCTTCCATAGAACGGAGCCTAGCGTGCCTCGTGTCCATCCAGGGTGCTCAAGATTCCCGAGGGCCATTGTGATCTCGTCCTTCTCTCTGTCTGGAACGAACGTCCCTTGCTGCGCTTTCTCGATATACTCCTGAAGCCTCGTGATGGGTATTCGCAGTTGCTCGTCTGTCCAAAAGCACTTCCCTGATACAGGGTCCAAGGTTCCGCCAACCCCGAAGAACCAAGTCCGGCAACGGTCTGGCCAGTTCAATGTCTCTGGTTCGACCCCTTTATCAATCAGGTCATTCTCAGCCTTGGCCCACAATGGTCGGGCTTTGAGGTAGCCACCTAACCCCATGCGATGGTGATGCTTCTTCTTCGCAGCATTTTTCTTGTTTGTCGCTGACATCTTCTTACTCTTGTCCGATGTCTTGTGGGCCACAAATGCGGGCCAGTGATCTCTGATCTTCTCATACTTTTCGGTGAATTCTGGTGTCTTTTCTTCATTGACAAACTCTGTTTTCAGCCCATTCTTGCACCTCCTGAATAGTTCTGCCATCTTCTTAAGAGCATGAGACTTGATCAATTGCTCTTTAACTGGCTTCTCCGGATTCTCCTCTGGCGGTAGGGTGAAATTTGCCTTAAGCGTTGTCCAAAGATCATCTTTCTGCATATCGGAGACATAAGACACCTTAGGGTCTTCATTCTTAGGCTTTAACCATTGGTGGATACTGATCGGGATCTTGTCCCCAACAAGAACCCTGCACTGAGCAGCAAATGCATCCTTTGTCCGGATGGGTTCAATCGGCTTGCCATCGCGCGCGATTGCTGTGATCTCAAACCTTTCATCCGAGCGCAACTTTTTCTTCGGGCCTCGTCTCTTTACTGAAGTTGTGCTCGATCCGGAGGGTTAGAAAAAAGAAGAAAGATGAGAGTTAATTAATATGTGTACATACGAAAACAATGAATGCAACAATTAGCTAGTCAGCACAGGCTTAACTAATATATATACCTGGCCGACTCAGTTCGGTCACCGGAGCCGTCATCACGATCTCCTTCTTGTACCGGCATTGGGTCACCGGAGCCATCATAATCATAGTCTTCTTCTTCACCCTGTCCTTCCAGACCATCGGTGTTGTTGAGATACGACAAGACGGCATCACTTCCTTTTGCGATTATGTCCCCCAACATCGCTTCTGTTGCTTCGTCTCAGGGGTGCTCCATAGTTTTTGCAAATATTTACAACATGGCAATTATTATTCAAACATGACAGATGGATAGTAGCAAACAAAGAACTAGCTAGCTAATCACAATAAGGAATCATATTAGTGGCCTCGATGCTGCTTCTCTAGGGTTTGGGGTGGCCTCGGCAACGCTTCAAGGGTTTGGGGTGGCCTCGACAATGCTTCAAGGGTTTGGGGTGGCCTCGACGACAACGCTCTTTTAACATGGTAAATTTGGGTGGCCTCGAGAGAGTTTGGCGGGTAGGGGCGCGGCGGGAGGGGGTAGGAGACCGACATTGTTTTTTCTAGGGTTTGGGTGTCT
>NC_041383.1:589316760-589428375 GCF_002162155.2 Triticum dicoccoides | reverse complement strand
AAAATGCACCATTCAAAGCCACATCATCAATTTTCAACCCTTTCTGACTTCATTTGTTATTTTTTATGCATTTACTGATTATTTTGAGCTATAAGACCATGAAATTGAAAAGCATTTGAAATGAACTCTGAAAAGGTTGAAAGTTGGCATGGTATCATCATTTCACCCACATAGCATGTGCAAGAAAGTAGAGAGGGTTACGGCAAAAACTGGATGCGCTTCGTGTACAAAACGGACAATCTCTTTCAAAGTATCAGGGTTTCATCACGAAACTCGTCTGTTACAAAGGGATTTCATTTTTTTTGAACTTATCTGAAACCCATAGTTTTTTTTGTGTTCAAAACGCACCATTCAAAGCCACATCATCAATTTTCAACCCTCTCATGAATAGATAAGTGACCAAATTAATAGAAGTTCATCATCACATTAAAACCAAAGTACATACATAGTTCTCATTGAACAACATATAGCTCTCCACAGCATCTAATTAAACCATACATTGAAATTATGTAAAACATTTCAATGCAACAACAAATGCGATCATAATCGCAACCAAGGTAACAACTGATTCAACTGCATAATGATACCAAACCTCGATATGAATGGCATATTTTCTAATCTTTCTAATCCTCAACCGTATTGCATCCGTCTTGATCTTGTGATCATCAACGACACCCGCAACATGCAACTCCAATATCATCTTCTCCTCCTCAATTTTTTTTATTTTTTCCTTCAAGTAATTGTTTTATTCTTCAACTAAATTTAACCTCTCGACAATAGGGTCGGTTGGAATTTCCGGTTCAACCACCTCCTAGATAAATAAAATCTATGTCATGTTGGTCGGCATAATTGTCATAACCAAAAAATGAACCAAATATTTATCAAAAGATAATATATATACCACATCTGAATCATAGATAGGACGAGGGCCGACGGGGGCGGATACCAAAACCATCACACTATATAATAACAAGGAATAATAAAAGTAAGAAAATTAGACAAGTATCTATCTGAAGTAAGAATTTTTTTTATTTTAGAAAGAAGATAAGAACAAGAGGCTCACCACAGTAGTGCTGGCGCTGAGATCGGCGCGGGCGATTGATGGCGGTGAAGACGGGGACGGGACGTGACGGACCGCTAAACCTAGACAAATCTTGGGGAAAATGGAGCTCGAAGGTCGAGTTTCGAGAGGAGAAAGATTAAATAGTGTGGCTCGGACATTTCATCGAACACCTCATGTGCATAGGAGGTGAGCTAGAGCACCCAAATGCCCTCCCCTCGCCGGCCAAAAAAATAGAGCACTGTGGAGTGCTCTGCTGTGGTGATGGGGTATATATATAGGCAACTCATTTGTCCCGGTTCATGGTAGAAACTGGGACTAAAGCCCAACATTCTGTCCCGGTTCAAGCCACGAACCGGGACCAATGGTTGTGGGCCAGGAGCAAGGACCATTGGTCCCGGTTTGTTCTTGGAACCGGGACAAATGGGTCCATACAAACCGGGACCAATGCCCACGAGGCCCCGGCCGGCCCCCTGGGCTCACGAACTGGGACGAATTCCCCCATGGGTCCCGGTTCGTGACTGAACCGGGACTAATGGGTTGGCCAGGCCCTAACGAAAGCCCTGTTTTCTACTAGTGATGCACTCAACATGATCATGGAATGGATTGGTTTGACTTGAGATAAAGATGCAAAAGAAATGGTCAAGAGGAGAATAAGAAGATCACACAAGATCACAACAAATTAAATATGCCACAAACAAGCAATGGTGAATATGATACATGATGCAAAATAAAAACAACATTACATCACAAGCATTGCAAGCAAGATCAAATCACAAACTAGTGGAGCTCTCGGTCTTGGGTCTTCACATTCTGTCACTCTAGCAACCCATCATCTAATTACTACTCCACAATGCCTTCCCTTAGGCCCAAAGATGGTGAAGTGTCATGTAGTCGACGTTCACATGACACCACTAAAGGAAGCAACAACATACATATCATCAAAACATCGAACGAATACCAAATTCACATGATTACTTATGGCAAGACTTCTCCCATGTCCTCAAGAAGAAAAGTAACTACTCACAAATAATATTCATGTTCAAGATCAGAGGGGTATTGAATAGCATCTTGGATCTGAACATATAATCTTCCACTAAATAAACCAACTAGCATCAACTACAGGATGTAATCAACACTACTAGCAACCCACATGTACCAATCTGAGGTTTTGATACACAGATTGAATACAAGAGATGAACTATAGGGTTCGAGATGATATGGTGTTGGTGAAGATGATGATGAAGATTGGCCCTCCCATGATGAGAGGGTTGTTGGCGATGTAGATGGCTTTGATTCCCCCCTCCCAGAGGGAAGTGTCCTTGGCGGAATCGCTTTGTGGGAGAGCAAAAGTGCCCCTGCCAGGTTCCAACTCGAGATGGCGGTGCTTCATCCCAAAAGTCCTCTCCTTATTTATTTTTCTAGGGAATATGTGTTGGGAAACATTGCATGGAAAACAAAAAAGTTTCTACACACACACAAGATCTATCCATGGAGATGCATACCAACGAGAGGGGGAGAGTGTGTCTACGTACCCTCGTAGACCGTAAGCGGAAGCGTTTGACAATCCGGTTGATGTAGTCGAACTTTCTTCGCGATCCAACCGATCGAGTACCGAACGTACGACACCTCGGCGTTCAGCACACGTTCAGCTTAGTGATGTCCATGCCTTCTTGATCCAGCAAGACGGCAAGGTAGTGCATGAGTTCGGCAGCACGACGGTGTGGTGACAATGATGGTGAAGTTATCTCTGCAGGGCTTCGCCTAAGAACTACAAAAATATGACCAGGGGTGTAAATGGTAGAGGGGGGGGGGGCGCCGCACATGGCTAAGCAATTGTCTGTGTTGTGCTAGGTGCCCCCTCCCACATATATATAGGTGGGAGGGGGAGGGGAGAGGCCAAGGGGCATCCCAAGTAGGTCCGAATCCTACTTGGGATCCTGCCCTTGGCCGCGCCCCTTGCCATAGTTGTCGGACGGGGGAAGGAAAGGGGGAAGAGGGAAGGGAGGGGGTGGCCAAATCCCCCTTTCCTTTCCCCCACTCGGGCGGCTTCCATGGGGGTAATAGGCCCACTATCCTCCCGGGGGTGTCCGGTACCCCCTCCGGTACTCCGATGACTATCCGGTACACTCTAAAACACTTCTGGTGTCCGAATACCATCGTCCTATATATATATATATATATATATATATATATATATATATATCAATATTTACCTCTTGACCATTTTGAGACTCCTCGTTATGTCCGTGATCTCATCCGAGACTTTGAACAACATTTGTTCACCAAATCATATAACTCATATAACACTATATCGTCAACGAACGTTAAGCGTGCGGACCCTACGGCTTCGAGAACTATGTAGACATGACGGAGACACCTCTCTGGTCAATAACCAATAGCGGAACCTGGATGCCCATATTGGTTCCTACATATTCTACAAAGATCTTTATCGGTCGAACCTTATGACAACATGCGTAATTCCCTTTGTCCATCGGTATGTTACTTGCCCGAGATTCGATCGTCAGTATCTCTATACCTAGTTCAATCTTGTTACCGGCAAGTCTCTTTACTTGTTCCATAATACATCACCTTGTAACTAACTCCTTAGTCATTTTCTTGCAAGCTTATGATGTGTATTACCGAGTGGGCCCAAAGATACCTCTCCGATACTCGGAGTGACAAATCCTAATCTCGATCTATCCCAACTCAACAAACACCTTTGGAGATACCTATAGATCATCTTTATGATCACCCATTTACGTTGCAATGTTTTATAGCACACAAGGTATTCATCCGGTATCCGGGTTTTGCATAATCTCATAGCCGAAGGAATATGTATTTGACATAAAGAAAGCAATAGCAATAAACTAAACGATCATTATGCTAAGCTAACGGATGGGTCTTGTCCATAACATCATTCTCCTAATGATGTGATCCCGTTATCAAAAGACAACACATGTCCATGGTTAGGAAACCTTAACCATCTTTGATCAACGAGCTAGTCTAGTAGAGGCTCACTAGGGACACAATATTTGTTTATGTATTCACACATGTATTTGTTTTCTATTAGTACAATTCTAGCATGAATAATAAACCTTTATCATGAATAAGGAAATATAAAACAACAACTTTATTATTCCCTCTAGGGCATATTTCCTTCAGTCTCGCACTTGCACTAGAGTCAATAATCTAGGTCACATCATCATGTGATTAACACCCATAGTTCACATTGCTATGTGACTAACACCCAAAGAGTTACTAGAGTCAATAATCTAGTTCACATCGCCATGTGATTAACAACCAAATATTTTACTAGAGTGTGATCATGTTTTGCTTATGAGAGAGGTTTTAGTCAACGAGTCTGCAACATTCAGATCTGTATGTATTTTGCAAATTTCTATGTCTACAATGCTCTACATGGAGTTACTCTAGCTAATTGCTCCCACGTTCAATACGTATCCAGATTGAGACTCCGAGTCATCTGAATTGGTATCAAAGCTTGCATCGACATAACCCTTTACGATGAACTCTTTATCACCTCCATAACCGAGAAACATTTCCTTAGTCCTCTTTAAGGCACCTAAGGATAATTTTGACCATTTTCCAGTGATCTACTCGTGGATCACTATTGTACCCCCTTGCCAGACTCATGGCAAGGCACACAACAGGTTTGGTACACAACATGGCATGCTTTATAGAACCTATGGCTAAGGCATAGGGAATGACTTCCATTCTCTCTCTATCTTCTGTCGTGGTCATGTTTTGAGTCTTACTCAACTTCACACCTTATAATACAGGCAAGAACTCCTTCTTTGACTGATCCATTTTGAACTCTTTAAAAATCTTGTCAAGGTATGTACTCATTGAAAATCTTATCAAGCGTCTTGATCTATCTCTATAGATCTTGATGCCCAATATGTAAGCAGCTTAACCGAAGTCTTTCATTGAAAAATTCTTATTCAAGTATCCTTTTATGCTATCCAGAAATTCTATATCATTTCCAATCAACAATATGTCATGCACATATAATATCATAAATGCTATAGAGCTCCCACTCACTTTCTTGTAAATACATGCTTCACCGTAAGTCTGTATAAAACCATGTGCTTTGATCACCTCATCAAAGCGTATATTCCAACTCCAAGATGCTTGCACCAGTCCATAGATGGATCACTGGAGCTTGTACACTTTGTTAGCACCTTTAGGATCGACAAAACCTTCTGGTTGCTGATACGTCTCCAACGTATCTATAATTTTTTATGGTTTCATGCTGTTATATTATCATTCTTGGATGTTTTATAGTAATTTTATAATCATTTTATATCATGTTTTGGTACTAACCTATTGACATAGTGCGCAGTGCCAGTTGCTATTTTCTGCTTGTTTTTTACATCGCAGGAAATCAGAAATCTCATCTCCTTGCAATTTACATTATTTGCCATTTGCCTCTAATTTTCATCTCCCCCACTTCACAAAAACTTGCCATTTTATTCGCCCTCTTTTTCGTTCACCTTTTTTTTGTCAGATCTCTCGTTTGCTATCTCTACTTGTGTTACCATGTGCCTTCTATTTGCTTGCATCTTCGCTTGCTAAAAATCTATTGATATGGATCCTCACCCACTTTCTAATCTTTTCAAAAGATCCAATTATGTTGAACCCATTGCTAGTGAATTGAGTTCACTAGATTATCTTTATGTAGTTTTGCTTGAGATTTATGAATCTGAAAATTGTGATGAAGTGTTAAATGAAGGAATTTCTAAAGTTATTCATGATAGCTCCTTTGACGAAAAGCATGATTGCAATAATGTTATTATAAATTCTATTAATGTCAATTGTGCTAATAATATGCAAAACCCCAAGCTTGGGGATGCTAATATTGCTATGTACACTACTTATTTCAATGATCATGATTAGGGTGATGATGTTTCTTATGATCTTGAAAATTTATTTAAGCCTCATGATGAATATGGTATTGATAATAGTGTTTGCAATAATATTGAAGGTGGGTTTGGAAGAGTGTTAACTCTAGGTAATAATTATCCCACTAATTTGGATAATGATCAATCTTATGAATTTTTTGATAAAAAGTGGGCTTGGAGAGGTCATGACTTTATTTGATGATAATCCCACTATATTGGAAGAGTGTCAACTTTGCATGCATGTGGATCATGTACAAAATATGTTATGTGATAGCTATATTGTTGAATTTGAATATGATCCCACATATAAATGAGACAGGAGAATATTGTGGTAGAAATTTTCATGTTACTAAATTACCTCTCGTTATGTTGAGATTGCTTTTGTTTCTTTCTTCATCTTTGCATATGCCAAGTTCTTATTGTCTTGATAATTTGTTCTCTTATAAAATGCCTATGCATAGGAAGTATGTCAGACTTAAATGTGTTCTTCACATGTTTTATGATGCTCCCTCATGTTTCAATTACTATCTTCATGTGAGCATCCTTGAAATCTTACGCCTAGCTAGGGCGTAAAACGATAGCGCTCGCTGGGAGGCAACCCAACTTGTATCTTTGTGCTTTTTGGTTTTCTTGTTGTTTTCAATAAAATACCCAATTATTCCTATGTTTAAATGTGTTTTTGTGGTTTAAATTAGTGTTTGTGCGAAGCAAAGCCTTTGGGATGATTTGGGTGAGAGTTGATTTGATCTTGCTGAAAAGTAGAAACTTTTGTGCTCACGAAAATAATTCTCTTTTTTAACATAAGAGTGATTTTGATTTGATTCTTTTTGAATAATATTAATAAACAAAATTTTCACGTTGTCCTAATTTTCAGAATTTTTGGAGTTACAGAAGTATTCAAAATATCCAGATTGCTACAGACTGTTCTATTTTTGACAGATTCTATTTTCTTTGTTGTGTGCTTGTTTTGATGATTCTATGTTTTCCTTTGAAGAGTTTTTGCCATAGAAAAGTTGGAATACAGTATTTATAATGAAAAAAATAAAATATGAATGGGATTGCAACAATACTTATAGTAGTGGTTAGCTTTCTTATACTAACGGGTCTCACGAAGGTTTTGTTGAGTTTTGTGTGATTGAAATTTTCAAGTTTTGGGTGATATTACGATGGATGAAGGAATAAGGATTAGCAAAAGGATAAGCTTGGGGATGCCCGAGGCACCCCAAGATAATATTCAAGAAGTATTAAGCAACTAAGCTTGGGGATGCCCCCCGAGTGGCATCCCCTCTTTCTTCTAACGACTATCTGTATTTTACTTGAAGTTGTATTTTTATTCATCACATATTATGAGTTTTTCTTGGAGCGACTTGTATGATACGAGTCTTTGCTTGTTTTGCCTTTTATTTAAAGTCTTGAACCCTTTCTGGACACACCTTTTTGAGAGAGCCAAAAATTATGCTATGCTTACTCCTATGCTTCACTTAAATTTTTGGAGCCATGGAATTGCTCTAGTGCTTCACTTATACCTTTTTGAGCATGGTGTGATTTGTTATTTTTGAATAAATGCTCTCATGCTTAATTTAGATTTATTTGGGAGTTAGTAATTTTTTTAAGAAATACTCTCTTGCTTCACTTAGATTATTTCGAGAGAAAGAAATACTATGCTCATGTTCTTCACTTATATTTGTTTGAGCTTATTAAATGCAACATATGAAACTAGTCCCAAAGTGATAGATATCCAAGGAGGATATAATAAAAACTTTCACGTAGATCATTGGACAAAATAAACACTACAAAAAAATACACTTCCGTGATGATACGTGTTTGTCACAGTAGGTCGTGTTTTCTGTCATGCATGTACATCCATGAGGATTTTATGACAGAATCAAGATAGTCATACCTGTGCTGTCGTAGAAGTGTTCCATGACATTACCAAAATTATTATCACGGAAGTGTCCACTTCCATGACGATAAATCCCGTGTCACAGAAGTGCTTTCATCAAGGGTGACCGACACGTGGCATCCACCGTAACGGAACGCCGTTAAGCTATCGGGTCGGGTTTTGGATCTGATAACCCGTTAATAGCCCCGACCAATGGGGATTTTCCATGTGTAAAATCATCATTGGCTGGAGGAAACACGTGTCAGCTCATCGTTGGGACAGATGTCATCCACTCAGTGGGCAGAAGGCGCCTATGATACGTCGACACGTGGCATGGCCCAATAGAGGCCTATTCCTGTTAAAAGGCCGTCCCGTTTGACTTGGTCAAAAGGTGGCGGGCCGGCCCATGGAAAGCCTGTTAACAGCCTGTTCGCATATAGCCCATTTACAGCCCGCTAACCCAAGGCCCGTTATGCCCTATCTGAATTAGGCCCAATAGCGTCATCTGGGCCATCCATTATGCTTCCAGCCCGTTTTCACTTCTGGCCCATGTATGGCCCATGACGTCTTTCGGCCCATATGAGGCCCTATGTAACTCTTGGCCTATTAACAACCCATGGTGAAATTGGCCCGTAATGAACAGTGTATCACTCTACACCCATGAACGGCCCGTGGTGAAACTGGCCCATAATGAACAGTGTATCACTTTATACCCATTAACGGCCCGTTATTCCGTTGGGCCGTTTCCAGACCATGTTATCTTTTGGCCTTCTGAGAGCCCATTTATTCTTGGGCTCATTTCCAGCATTCGTTTACTTACAGCCCGTTACTGTCATTTTCTGCTTGTGGGCCAAATTCAGCCCGTGGTTACAGTCGGCCCGTTTGTGGTCCGTTAATACGTTGGACCGTTTTCATAGCATCATCAAATACGGCCTAATGATGGCCCGTTATGGTCGGCCCATGAACGGACGATTCCAACTCTAGCCCATTTATGGCCATAATGCGGCCTGTTATTGGCCCATGTTTGGTCAATCGATCATACGGCTCGTATAAGGCCCATTGATGATACGGCCCGTAGAAGGCCCATTGTTTCTACGGCCCATAGAAGGCCCATTGTTTCTACAGCCCGTAGAAGGCTCACTATTTCTATGGCCCGTAGGAGGCCAGTGTCACTACAGTAAATATTAGCCCATGGTTATTGTGGCCTAGTTTTAAAAATAGGTTATTGCAGCCACTAGCAAACCGCGGAAAAAGAACTGCACTAACTATAAGCAAACAAATAAACAAGACAACAAGGAAATAAATAAGCAAGCAACTTATGCTAGGCTATCATGGCTATTACACATATTACATCCACTGGGCATCAAAGTTCGCCACGAGTGCAAATATAGGGAACAAAGCAACATATAAACGCCACAGCAAAACAAGTCCAGAACTGAAACCACTTCAGAAGAGTTCAAGAAACAATATCCTGGGTACCCATAATGCTGGCAAGATGCTTAGCAAGCTTATTAACTTTCTCTTGTTTGGCGCTTAAGTCCTCCAGCGCTTGCTGTTGCACAAGAAAGTACACATCTGAATTCTGCAGGGACTTCCTCAGTCCTTCGGCTTCTTGCCGCAGCACAGCTAACTGATGCCTTTCAGCTTGTTCCCGAATCTGCATTACGAAGAGCTTGTGCCAGCGGTACTGGCCAGTAACTCGAACACTACATCAACGCAGGACTGTGGGGTTTTCTCACTATCTACAAGATCGTCTTTATCACCTTTCTTGGAGACCAACAGGGTTGTCTCACTATCTTGAACCTTATCTGCATTACTTTCTCTACCATTGCATAGCGGGGTGCTCTTCTCCAATATTCTGTTTGCATACTACAAGAGAAACAAGCAGACACATCACAGGTTTAGCTTGTAGTATACGAAACTCATTTTGGTAAACCGGTTCAGTAGTAAGGTGGACAGGATAAAAGCATGAAAGTCGGTGTCAAAACCGGCGGATCTCGGGTAGGGGGTCCCGAACTGTGCGTCTAGGCGGATGGTAACAGGAGACGAGGGACACGATGTTTTACCCAGGTTCGGGCCCTCTTGATGGAGGTAAAACCCTACGTCCTTCTTGATTAATATTGATGATGTGTGTTACAAGAGTGGATCTACCACGAGATCAAGGAGGCTAAACCCTAGAAGCTAGCCTATGGTATGATTGTTGTTCGTCCTATAGACTAAAGCCATCCGGTTTATATAGACACCGGAGAGGGCTAGGGTTACATAAAGTCGGTTACAATGGTAGGAGATCTACATATCCGTATCGCCAAGCTTGCCTTCCACGCCAAGGGAAGTCCCATCCGGACGCGGGACAAAGTCTTCAATCTTGTATCTTCATAGTCTTGGAGTCCGGCCGACCATGATAGTTCGGCTATCCGGACACCCCCTAGTCCGGGACTCCCTCAGTAGCCCCCGAACCGGGCTTCAGCGACGACGAGTCCGGCGCGTATATTGTCTTCGGCGCTGCAAGGCGGGTTCTCCTTCAAACTTCATGTTCCTGTCGAATAGTGTCCGGCTTCCTTATAAATGTTGCGCTCCTTGGCTTCTACGCCCAATAATGGCCTTCTTCCACGTGTCGTATGAATGCGAAAGGTTGGGGTATTTTTACATTTTACCCCCTAGCCGTGTGAACGAGCCGCCTATAAGAGAGGCGAGGATCTAGATCCAGCTCACACCATCCTCCATCCGCAAGTTCTCATCGAAGCGCCTCTGACAAAAATCCATTCTATCATGGATAGTCGACGCGGCTCCTCCTCTCGCGCTCCCAGCCCTAAGCCAGGAGATTGGGGGAGATGCTCAGTTCCACACAGCGAGCTAGTGGCGCTCCAAACCGAGGGATATCTTCCCCCAGCTTTCATGGTCCCGGTTCGAGCCGGACTGGCCACCTTTAGGGGTGGAAAGCAGGCGGAGAGCGTCCCCAGCCCTTCCAAAGGAGAGCGGGTATGCTTTGTCCCTTATCTCATAAGGGGACTCGGATTTCCCATACATCCATTTCTCCAGGGGCTCCTGGAGTTCTACGGACTCCAGCTTCACCACCTCACACCTGCCTCCATTTTGCACATCGCGGGCTTCGTAGCTCTTTGCGAGCTGTTTCTGGGCATCGAGCCCCATTTTGCACTGTGGAAGAGATTGTTTTGCCTCGTACCCCGTTCTCATGAGGGGTCGATATATCAAGTGGGCGGAGCCGAAATATGGCGCATTGTCGGGACCGGATATCTATCCGGCACCCCGAAGAAGGTGTCCGAAGATTGGCCTTCGGAACGGTTCTACATGGAGGACGCCCCTCTGCCGGATCCAGTTTGGATCGGCCTCCCGGAGTTCAGCAATGCTCCCTTGAAGAAACGCCTGAGTTGGCGCCCGCGGAGCCCTCAACGGGAAGATGATAGGAGCGTCCATTATCTGATGGGCCGGATTAGGTTATTGGCCCACTCCGGATTGACCATGATTGGAGTCATGGCTACGTGCATTATGCGAGGGGTGCAGCCACTCCAATATAGGGGCCACCCTATGTGGGATTTCAACGGGGAAGATGACGCCACCCGTCATGGCCGCAAAGGGCCAGGCTCGGCAGCCGATCTGGCAAAGATCCTGTCCGGCTTGTACAAGGGAGAGGAGGAGGACTTCCTCCGCACGAATCCGTTGAATGGATTCTCTATGAATAACCCTCGGAGCTGGGTAAGCGGATGTTCATCTACCCGATCCATACTTTCAAAGTCAAGTATCTTACTCTGTGATTTCAACGCAGGAGCTGCGCCGGGACGTGGAGGGCATACGAAGCCTAACTCCACAGCCCGAGGATCTGGAACGATCCCTTGATCCGACCTCCGAAGAGGATCCGGACATAAAGGTGGAGCTGATTGACGGGGTGTTCCACCAACTTAGCATGGACAATGCCCTAGTCGCCATTACGGCTGACTACCCCAGTTTGTTTTCGGCCTCCCAGGTGACTACGACCAAGGTCTTGACACCATCATTTAACCCGCGCTCAATTCTGACCATCCCATACTGATGGTGCATCGCAGGAGGTGCCTTTAAGGCGGGAAGCCGAACCCGCGGCGGCTGACCAACAAGGGTCAGTTCGGCCCAGCAGGCGAAAGAGGAGTGCGACGCGAACCGAAACATCGCCGCAACGGTACGCAGCACCGCTAATTTTAAGGGAAGGATCCCTAGGAGGTATATTAATGCTCATAACTTTTTCGGAAAGAGCGCTCGCCGGACAGTGTCCGGAGAGGTTGCCAATCAAGCCTCCGCCAGCCATGCTCCATCGCGTGGTCCGGAAGGGGAGGCTAACACAAGGCATGAGCTGGACGCTCCTCGAACAAAGGATGCCGACAGACTGTCCGCCACCCGATCTGAGGTGGAGAGCACCATGAATCACAGGCGTCGCCGGACAATTCTTCGTGACGCGTGTTGCTCCCCGAAGGCGTTAAATGCCTTTGATGCGGGAAACGTGCACCTCCGTGCCGCTCAAGATGGTTTAACCAGAGCCACGGAGCAGTATGTGAAAGACATACGGGTAAGTAATTTTAATAGTTATATATGCCAGTAGCCCCCGAGACTTAAAATAGTTAAAATAACTGATTTAAGGATCAATTATTATGCAGGATCTTACGGAGAGGAATACCCATCTGTCCCAGGAGCTCCAAGAGTGCAAGGCCCAACTTGAGGCCGCACTGGCCGCCACAGGGGGAGCCACAGAAACCCCCGCTGGTAAGACATACTTTGAAAAGATAATTAATTAACAAAGTGCGGCGTGAATCTGACAATAATATTGCAGAGGGCGCCGGACTAGATCCGGACAAGCAACAGCTACTGCGTCAGCTAAAGGCCGGCGAGAGGGTGCTGATGAAGGTGCAGCAGGAGAGGAACAAGCTCCAGGATGCCCACATCCAGCTAGGAGAAGAGCTGAAAGATGTTCGGGCCCAGCTGTCTGGCTCCGTGAAGGAGAATCAGCGGCTTCATCGCGGCATTTATAGTAAGTGCTTGAGCAAATTCCTTTGAAAAGAAGAATTCGGCGAGGAAGTCGATTGACAGAAATGTGTCTTTAGGTGTGCTCATAGGTCGCCCTGCGGAGGAAATGCCTGGTTCAACGGGTGACCAACTTCCCGAGCTGGTGCAACTGCTCGAATGTGTTCGGCAGGCGATGAGTGGCGTTGTTCAGGCCTTATGGCCTTCCGTCTCCCTACCCAAGGGCCTTGGAGGGCTTGCTGAGAAGCTTCAGGGAGCACGGCGACGCCTCTGTTTGTGGAAGATATCGGCCTGCCGTCAAGGCGCCAGGGAGGCCTGGGCCATGGTGAAGACGCGGTACCCGAAGGCTGACCCAAACCACATGGCCGAGGTCGGACCTGCGGGGCCTAATGGGAAGGAGATCCCTGTGAGCTTGATGTACGGCCAAGTAGAGCTGGCCGCAAAATATTCCCAACAGGACTGTAAATTGGACAACCTGTTAGATGGGATTGAAGAGGAGTACAATCAGTCAGTTTGATGATGTAATTTTTTTTTTTAAAATGACATGTAGAATGCCTTCTAGCCGGATTGTAGATCGTTTGTCTTTGCGGACCGTTTCGCTTCAACCTTGGGACCCGACAGTCCAGAGTGTGTCCGAATACCCTTATGGTTATAAAAGAACCGGGGCATGCATGGAGACAA
Organism: Triticum dicoccoides; assembly: GCF_002162155.2. Classification (NCBI taxonomy): domain Eukaryota; kingdom Viridiplantae; phylum Streptophyta; class Magnoliopsida; order Poales; family Poaceae; genus Triticum; species Triticum dicoccoides. Next base: position 589,414,823 of record NC_041383.1, on the reverse strand, counting down.
GGCGTCGGGGTCATAATTGCTTTATCAGACAAGTGCCCAACTAGCTATGTTATATTACATGGTTAGTAAGAAACATCTTCCAGGGAGAATAGTTCCGTTAAGGGTTCCTTTCCCTGGGAGGCATGCCCTAAAGTGCAATGCCGGACTGCGAAAATAGCAGAAAAAGCATCTAGGGGCAGATAAATAAGTAAGTAATAAATCATCTTCCAAGTCACGGACCGAATATTCTCTTAAGAACGCTAGCTTTCGGCTTCACCCAGTCTGAGGTACACATTCGGCTGACCCGGCAGTAACAATCGCAGAGGTGCTCCCTTTACCTCCTAGCCAAACAATCGGGAACGTAGGGGTAAGCACAGGAGCCAGGCAACCCAGCTTGGCCAAAACTTAAGTCATATCGATGCATATAATGGTGATTAAAAGGTACATGCGGAAGTATGACACATGTATTGGGCATGCAGCCCGTATGAATAAGCTTCTGTTAAAGAAGCCCCCAGGTATAATGAGTGCTAGGAGCACATCAAGTGTGTGTGAACAAAGCGCAAATCAGCCTATAAAAGGTATTGAAAAAAAGTGGGAAGAAGGAGGGGGACAAGAGACAGTAAAAAATATAAAAAGGTGGACGGGGGAGTGAGACGAACTCTGAGTCCGGCGTTAGGCGTAGAATCTTCGGAGACGGGCTGCGTTCCATGGGTTCGGCTCGAGTCGGTTGTCAGATGCGTTACGTAGACGGTATGCTCCACCGGTCAGGACTTGGTCGATGATGAAGGGACCTTCCCACTTGGGCTTAAGTTTGTCCTTTTTCTTGTCCGGCAGGCGTAGAACAAGTTCGCCAACATTGTAAGTTTTGGCCCGTACTTCTCTGCTTTGATATCTTCGAGCCTGCTGCTGATAAAATGCGGAACGAGCCTTTGCCACGTCCCGCTCCTCCTCTAAAGCGTCCAAACTGTCCTGCCGATCCAACTCGGCTTCTCTTTCTTCGTACATGCACACACGAGGTGAGTCATGAATTATATCGCAGGGCAGAACTGCCTCTGCGCCGTATACCATGAAAAATGGTGTGAATCCAGTAGTTCGGTTTGGCGTGGTCCGCAGCCCCCAGAGTACGGAGTCGAGCTCCTCTACCCAGTGCGTGTTAGATTCCTTGAGGGACCGCACTAGTCTGGGTTTGATGCCGCTCATGATTAGACCATTTGCTCGCTCGACTTGACCGTTAGTTTGGGGGTGATAGACTGAAGCGTAATCAAGCTTGATGCCCATGTTTTTGCACCAGAGTTTAACCTTGTCGGCGTGAAATTCGTGCCGTTATCAGTGATGATGCTGTGGGGGACGCCGAAATGGTGTACTACCCCGGATATGAAGTCTATCACAGGTCCGGATTCTGTCGTTTTAACCGGCTTGGCCTCAATCCATTTGGTGAATTTGTCCACCATGACCAATAAGTATTTGTGCTTGTGGGTTCCCCCTTTAAGGGGTCCAACCATGTCAAGCCCCCAGACCGCGAACGGCCAGGTGATGGGTATAGTTTTGAGGGCGGTGGGTGGCATGTGGCTATGATTAGCAAAGAGCTGGCAACCGACGCATCGTTGGACTAAGTCCTGAGCATCTGCCTGGGCTGTTGGCCAATAAAATCCTGTGCGGAAGGCCTTGCCTACAAGGGCCCGGGCTGCAGCGTGGTGCCCGCCGAGTCCGGCGTGAATTTCAGCCAGGAGATTTCGCCCTTCCTCTTCGGAGATACACCTTTGAAGGACTCCGGTTGTGCTTTTCTTATAAAGTTCTCCCTCATGGACCCTGTAGGCTTTAGATCGCCGAACTATGCAGCGGGCCTCATTTTGGTCTTCGGGAAGTTCCTGCCGGATTAAGTAGGCTAGGAATGGTTCTGTCCACAGGGCAATTACTGCCATTATTTCGTGGGCTGAAGGTGTTATTTCATTGGCTGAGTCGCCGATTGTGTCAGAATGGTCTGAGTTAGGTGATGCAGCTGGCTCCGGATTGGTATTTCCGGACTCCTCTTCCCATAATACGGATGGCTTAAAGAGCCGTTCCAGGAAGATGTTTGGAGGGACGGCATCTCGTTTCGGGCCGATGCGTGCTAACACGTCTGCTGCCTGGTTATTATCCCGGGCTACGTGGTGGAATTCGAGTCCTTCGAACCGAGCTGACATTTTTAGGACGGCGTTGCGGTAAGCTGTCATTTTTGGATCTTTGGCATCAAAGTCTCCATTTACTTGGGATATCGCGAGGTTTGAATCCCCGCGCACCTCTAGGCGTTGAATGCCCATGGAGATTGCCATCCGGAGGCCATGTAGAAGGGCCTCGTATTCGGCTGCGTTGTTGGAGTCCATGTACATTATTTGAAGTACGTATTGGATTGTGTCTCCAGTTGGGGACGTCAAGACGACGCCAGCCCCCAAGCCGGCCAACATTTTGGATCCGTCAAAATGCATGATCCAGTTGGAGTACGCGCCGTACTCTTTAGGGAGTTCCGCTTCGGTCCATTCGGCGACGAAGTCAGCCAGAACCTGCGACTTTATAGCTCGCCATGGTTTGTAGGTTATGTCAAATGGTAAGAGCTCAATAGCCCATTTTGCAATCCTGCCCGTTGCGTCGCGATTGTTTATAATATCGTTGAGAGGTACTTCAGAGGCCACCGTTATGGAACACTCTTGAAAGTAGTGTCGCAGCTTCCGGGATGCCATGAACACCGCATACGCTATCTTTTGATAATGTGGGTACCGGGACTTGCATGGAGTTAGAACAGTGGATACGTAGTACACTGGTTTTTGAAGAGGGAATCTGTGCCCTTCTGTTTCTCGTTCGACGACGAGTACCGCGCTGACAACTTGATGTGTTGCTGCGATATATAATAACATAGGTTCGCCCAGGTTGGGCGCGGCCAGGACCGGATTTGTTGCCAGTATGGCCTTTATTTCTTCGAGTCCGGCTGTGGCAGCATCCGTCCATTCGAAATGTTCGGTGCGCCGGAGGAGGCGGTAGAGGGGCAAAGCCTTTTCTCCCAAACGGGAGATGAAGCGACTTAAGGCCGCTACACATCCGGTTAGTTTTTGTATTTGCTTGAGGTCCTTTGGAATATCCAATTGCGACAGAGCTCGGATCTTGGCCGGGTTTACTTCAATTCCTCTACCGGATACAATGAAGCCCAAGAGCTTTCTGGCTGGTACTCCGAAGACGCATTTTTCCGGATTGAGCTTAATGTCATATGCTCAAAGGTTGTCGAATGTCACCCTCAAGTCTTCTACTAGAGTTTCGACGTGTTTGGTCTTGATGACCACATCGTCTATGTATGCCTCTACTGTTTTGCCTATCTAGGTAGCCAGACATGTTTGAATCATGCGCTGATATGTTGCGCCGACGTTTTTGAGTCCGAAGGGCATTGTGTTGAAGAAGAATGGCCCATATGGAGTAATGAATGCCGTTGCGGCCTGGTCTTTCTCCGCCATCTTGATTTGATGGTATCCGGAGTATGCGTCGAGGAAGCACAATGAATCGTGCCCTGCGGTAGCATCGATGATTTGGTCGATGCGGGGGAGAGGGAAAGGGTCCTTTGGACAGGCCTTGTTAAGGTCTTTAAAATCGACGCAGAGGCGCCAGGATTTGTCCTTTTTTGGTACCATTACTATATTGGCTAGCCAATCCAGATGTTTTATATCTCTGATGAATTCGGCTTCTAAGAGTTTGGCTAGCTCCTCTCCCATTGCCTATCTTTTGGGTTCGGAAAATCGCCGAAGAGCCTGTTTGACTGGCTTGAATCCTTTTAGGATATTTAGGCTGTGCTCTACCAGCCTGCGTGGGATTCCTGGCATGTCTGAAGGGTGCCAGGCAAAAATGTCCCAATTTTCCCGAAGGAATTCTCGTAGTGCGGCTTCGACATCAGGACTTAATTGTGCCCCAATGGAGGCCGTCTTTGTGGGGTCCGTTGGATGGACCTGAAATTTGACTATTTCGTCTGCCGGTTTAAAAGAGGTGGACTTGGACCTCTTATCGAGTATCACATCGTCCCTATCCACCATGGAGCGCAGCGCAGTTAGTTCCTCTGCCGCTAGGGCTTCGGACAATGCCTCTAGGGCCAGTGCGGCTGTCTTATTTTCAGCGCGGAGTGCTGTATCTGGATCACTGGCGAGAGTGATTATTCCATTGGGTCCGGGCATTTTGAGCTTCATGTACCCGTAATGGCGTATAGCTTGGAAGATTGTGAATGCCTCTCGCCCTAACAAAGCGTGATATCCGTTGCCGAATGGGGCCACTTGGAACGTGACCTCTTCGGACCTGTAATTGTCCGGTGAGCCGAACACTACATCTAGTGTGATTTTTCCTGTGCAGCGTACTTCTCGACTAGGGATTATTCCTCTGAAGGTTGTGCTGCTTCGCTCAATGCGGCTCCAGTAAATTTCCATTTTTTGAAGGGTTTCCTCATAGATGAAGTTTAATCCGCTGCCGCCATCCATGAGTACCTTAGTAAGACGGAAACCGTCCACTATCGGATTGAGGACCAATGCGGCTCGTGCTCTAGCTGTTCAGAATTTAGGTTCGTCGCTGGCATTGAAGGTGATAGCCGTGTCGCTCCATGGATTTGTTGTTGCTACTTGGTAGACTTCGGCGAGGCTGCGGATTGTTCGTTTCCGCATGTTATTTGATGCGAAAGTCTCGAAGACTATTAGTACCATACTGGTACTGCTGGGTTGGTTGCCCGGGGCTAAAAAGCCTACGCCACTTTTGGCCACCTACCGTAGTATCCAACATGCTCGAAGGCTATGTGTTGGAGTGGCGCCCTCCGCACTGTGGATTTTGCAGGGTCCGTTGAGCCATCCCTCCAGTACGGTTCCGTACCCTTTAGGGGGTTTTTGCTTTTTGGTTTTTAACCCAGGTGCTTGAGTATGACGCACCCTTTTATTTTGGACTGGGGTTGTATTCATGGCCGGATTATCCCAAAACCTAGTTTCGGTTTTCCAGGCACTGTCCATCGCGCAGTATTTTTGTACAATGGTCGCTAGGTCAGCGAAGCGTGTAACTTCGCGACGACTCATGGCGTTTATGATTCCCTTATTCGTGCAATTGTTGTAGAAGATTGAAATCGCGCTTTCTTCACGGCAGTCCTTTATCCTGCTCATAACCAGGAGGAATCTGGCCCAGTAATGATGTACTGTTTCATCGGGCTCTTGCCGTATTTGAGATAGATCGCTTATGTTTGGATGGGCGGGTGGAATTAAGTTCGGAACCCCACCCGATCTGAGGTTCAAAGGCCGAGAAGCTTCCAGATTCGGAAGCTTGGTTTGCTGAGCGCTTTCCAACAAATTTGGTCCGATGCCTGACTTAGGTTCAGTATTTGATTAGCGTCCATCCCTCCGCGGGAATCCGGCATGGAGGGATCCGGAATCCGGACGTAGTTGGTTTTTAACATAGAAGAAGAGTCGCCGCATTGTTCCTCTACCACGACAACGTGGTGGGTAACCTGGGGAGAGTTAATTTCTCTTAGATCGGTTTTAAGCCCAATCTGATCATAGTCGGTAGTGACTCCCAGGGTGGCGATGCGATCCAAGAGCTCGTTTACGGAGGAGAGCTCAATCGGATCTAGCTGTTCGGCGAATTCCGAGCTGACTTCAAGATCGCTTTTAATGACTTGAGAGGTCATTGTCGGGGCGGTGGCCGAACAGGCGGTCATGAGAAAACCGCCAAGCCGGATAGTCTGGCCGGCGGCCAAAGCTCCCTTGACAATGGCACCATCTTTAAAGACGGGAAAAGGCATCCTTCCTGATGGTGACGGCACAGAGGAACTCTCAATGAAAGCACCAATGTCGGTGTCAAAACCGGCGGATCTCGGGTAGGGGGTCCCGAACTATGCGTCTAGGCGGATGGTAACAGGAGACGAGGGACACGATGTTTTACCCAGGTTCGGGCCCTCTTGATGGAGGTAAAACCCTACGTCCTGCTTGATTAATATTGATGATGTGTGTTACAAGAGTGGATCTACCACGAGATTAAGGAGGCTAAACCCTAGAAGGTAGCCTATGGTATGATTGTTGTTCGTCCTATAGACTAAAGCCATCCGGTTTATATAGACACCGGAGAGGGATAGGGTTACACAAAGTCGGTTACAATGGTAGGAGATCTACATATCCGTATCACCAAGCTTGCCTTCCACGCCAAGGAGAGTCCCATCCGGACGCGGGACGAAGTCTTCAATCTTGTATCTTCATAGTTTTGGAGTGCGGCCGACCATGATAGTTCGGCTATCCGGACACCCCCTAGTCCGGGACTCCCTCAATGAAACAAGCATATATCTATGTACTATGGTCACTGTATTGTCCATATCATTCTAGTTTATGTTCCCTAATCAAGATAGAGACACAATTCAACTCATATATTTTTAAGACACAACAGCATAGACAAAATATAAGTGTGAGAAACTACACAACATTGGCAACACTTGTAATGGGCATCACATGAGAACATAACTGTTTATACAACTTAAACTGAAATCAACATAGAAGTTAAAACATCAATCCAGTTAAAGAAATAGGTTTAAAACATACCTGTTGCGCCATTGGAGTTTTAATTGGATCCTTCAAATTTGAAAGTAGTTGGTATGAGTAAATACAGTGATGCAACAGCAAAGGAGTATGGACCATATCTACGGAATCTAACCTGAGAACAGTTGCTCTGCTACTTTAAACGTGGATTTTGGGTTAGCTATGGTGGTCTTCGTGCTTTGGGCACTATAGTTGCTTTACAAACTGCTCGTGTGGGGGTACTCTGTGGTGGACATGGTGCTTTGTCAACTAGAAGTGGGTTACTATCCGCTGGGGTTGCGGTTAGATGGGTTGTAGCTGGTTCTCTGCCCAACGGTGTAAGTGTGCAATCTGGAAGAGTCTCAATTATGTGTGGTGGGGCTAGTTTGTGGGCCAGTACAACCATGGTTCTATCTACATCGACGGGTAGCATTGTCTTTTGTGAAGAACGGGTTTTTGCTCCCTTAGATACTGCCATCACCCCCTCCAATTGAAATGGCTGAAAAACAAGAAAAGAAATTGAACGTACAGACATTGTATGATAGACAGATGTGGTAATTCACATATATGTTGTCTAACCAAACATGACAACATGACACAATTTCAGATATATGATGCCTAACTAAACAGGATAGCATGACACAGTTTCAGATATATGATGGATAACTTAACAGGATATAATAGCATAATTCAGCATATGATGAGTACCTAAACAGGATGACATGACAAAACTATATGATGTCTTTCTAAAATAGGTTGGGATGAAATAATTCACATACATGTTGTCTAAGTATACATGATGGCATGATATAATTGACATAATTGATTCATATACTAAACAGTTGGCACTCGCATGTATGATCTCTAAACTAAGCAGATGGAATTCAATGTTGTGCATATGATGTCTAGACTAAGCAACGCAAGACACCATATGCATCATATGAGAAATATAAACATTGCAACTTAGAGCATACACCTTAGGTGGGATATAGGACTAGTCATCTGTCTCTAAATCCTCCTCTGAGGAGCTCCCTGTAACCATCGAGATATATGCTTCAACAGGTACCATTGCCTGCTCTGAAGACCTTGTTTTCACTCCAAATTTTTCCATAACCAGCTCAAATGGCTGATACACATGAAGAGTAGTTCCATATACACAGATTGTAGACAAATGGAATACGTAATGAAAAAAAATGGCATGAGATAATTCACATATATGATGCCTGCCTCCATGGCGGTGCATAATTCACATATATGATAACTGGCTGAAAAACATGGCATTGCATAATTCACATATCTAACATAGAAAGCAAACATGAGGCATTCACACAAAGCATGTCTAATCTAAGCAGATGGCATGGCAATGCAAGACACCATATGCATGATATGAGCAATATAACCCAGCCAAGTTAGAGCATGCACCTCGGGGGGGGGGGGATACGACTGGTCATCTGCCTCTGAATCCTCCTCTGAGGAGCTATCTGTAACGAGCAAGAAATCTGCATCGACAGGTAGCACTGACTGCTCAGAAGACCTTGTTTTCACTCCAGATTTTCCCATGACCGACTCAAATGGTTGATGCACAGGAAGAGTAGATGAATGTATAAACATTGTTGACAAATAGAATACATTACGGAAAAAAATATGGCACGATACTATTCACATATACAATGACTGGCTAAACAGGATGGCATTGCATGATTCACGTATATGATGCCTGGCTAAAGAAGATGGCATTGCATAATTCCCATATACTCCCCCCGTTCCTAAATATTTGTCTTTTTAGAGATTTCAAATGGACTACCAAGTACGGATGTATATAGACATATTTTAGAGTGTAGATTCACTCATTTTGTTCCGTATGTAGTCACTTGTTGAAATCTCTAAAAAGACAAATATTTAGGAATGGTGGGAGTATGATATAGAAACCAAACGGGTGGCATTCACACAAAGCAAATCTAAACTAAGCTGATGACATATAAGATGTATAATGTAAGCAATGCAAGGCCCCATATGCATGATATGACCAACATCAGCATGCCAGGTTAGAGCAAACACCCCAGGTGGTAAACAGGCATGGTCGGCTCCTTCTGAATCTCCATCTGAACAGTTATCTTCCTCTGGAATACAATCTGGAAATGCAGGAGGGGGGGGGGCACTTCGCCCACCATGGAGCGGCGTCTGCATGACATGATATTCCCACGCAACGGTCTTCTCTTTTTCTCTACATGTTCAGTACGATTGTGTATAATATCTGACATGCATAATAAAAAAATAGTTAGATTTTGTAAGGCCTAAGGGGTGCATGCAAAAATCAAGACTGATGTAGCAAATGAGTGGATGGATCCAAAACTAATGATAGCAGGTAGATTATAGCTTTAGTTTAAAAAGATAGACAATGGATCATCTATTGTTTGTTGCCCACCCAACATGAACCACATAGAAGACCCCAGATGAACTAGATAGTTGACAGATAGTATTCGTTGCTGGCTCGATATGAGACCCATGGGCAATTCAAAACTCAGGTTTGAACGATAAAGTAGCAGGTAATAATAACCGATGTATAACGTAAGCAAACACGAAAGACTGTGACCTCTCTTCCAGAACTGTGTAGTCCTCAGGTTCATCTGCTCAGTCGATGATGGTAATGCAGTTGGCATGGCTGCCAGCAACGGGGAAGATGATCTGAGGCGGCGAAAGAAAGTCTGCAGGGGGGATCTCTGCTGCAGTGAACACTTCTGTCGATGGTGCACCTCAGGTGGGGTGGATGACGACACGGCAGGAGCAGGACATAACACACAGAGTTTTCTTTGACGCCTATCTGAAAATGAAGTAAATCTGTAAGGGCTCCTTAGAATTGGAGGATTCTATAAACGCATGGACAGGAAAAACACAAGAATAGGATAGGAATGCACGTGCAAAATAGAGCATTTGGAAACATAGGATTTCAGTCAACCTGGGTGTTCGGCTCACATGAATTGGAAGAACACACGAATGGAGAAACGTGGTCAAATTAAAGTCAAACCACGTGAAAATGAAAAAATAAGAATCTTATTATGCCACTAATGCAATTAGTTCTGTTCTTCGTGCTATTAATTTGAAAGGGACGTCCAAGTGAATAAAATTCCTACGTTTTTCTTTGAAAGAGACAGCAAAGGAAAAAAATCCTCCAGTTTTGCTTTGCTCCACTCCTTCTAATAGATTTGCATGAATAGTAGTTCCATAGCAAAGGATCCCTGAGGGCTCGACATGAATGCAGAGTAACAAAGTGATGCGACGAGTGTACAACCTCTTTGGCATAGCCTCGTGGACCTCAACATCATTGGGTTGGACGTGGAGGATGGTGATGATGCTGGTGTGACTGTCGGAGGCGGGGAAGAAGATCCGAGGCCTCTGGAAATGGCGCCGAGGGTACTGCTCTGCTGTGATGGATGGTTCCGTCGTTGGAGCAGCTCCGCTAAGGTGTACGGCGACGAGGCTGAAGCAGGACAAGATAACGTTAATCATAAGTGGGACCCTAATATCATCTGCAATAGATGATGTAAAATACATCACCAAAAAGTGCTAGATGTAAAACGCATCAGCCGCGCCACAGCCGCTCCGACAGATGCTGTAAGTACTGTTCACTCTGAGCTTAACTGAAGAAAATGAACTTTATAGTTGAAACTGAATTTTACTGTCAAAACTGATTGAACTAGTAACAGAGCATTGCAATAGATGTTTAAGGCGTTCAAGAACTAGTAGCAAAGAAGCAGTGATCTAAATCAGCAGACGCTCGAGCAGGGAATGCACTAGCAGAGAGCAAGTCATGCAGTAGCACCGCGAGCGAGTGCTAAAGTAGCAACTCCTGTAGCTACCGAAGGTCGTGCAGCAGCAGCAGCAGCGCAAGCAAGAGCAAGAGCAGAGCAGCAACATGAACGAAAGCAAGAGCAGTGCAGCAACACGACCGACAGCAAGAATAGAGCCGCAGCGCGAGCGAGATCCGGAGCAGCTGTAGCTAGTGCCGTTGTGGAAGTCGCCGCCGAGGAAGCAACGACATGAGGGAGAGACGCCGTGGAAGATGTGGCCGGCGACGGCGCCGTCGATGGAGACCCGCCATGTCTGCTCGGTATCGAGCACCGGCAGCCCCGTGAGATCGAATAAAAGATAAAATGCAGTGGTGAGTGCAGAACCTCCTTGGTGGCACCGAGTTGTCCTCGGCTTCATCGGAGGAATTGTTGAGGGTGTTGCGGTTCCGGTGGGGCAGTTCAAGACGGCGCTGTGGGGATTGAGGTGGCGCGATAGATGAGGCGAACATCGGGGCAACTCCTTGGAGGTGGAGGACGGGGCGGCTGATCCGGCGGGACGACGAGATCGACAACGGATCCTCATCCAGTGCGGCGGATGAGGGACGACGAGTTGTTGTGGTGGACGACGTAGTCGGGGAAGAGTCTCCAGCTGGGCTACGGTCGGGAGGCCGACGGAGGAGCATGGGGTTTCGCGGGTTTTGGCGGCCTTGGTGTATGAATGGGGGGAGAAGGGGGAGGGGGAGCCGAGCTTAGGGACGCGCTTGTACGAAATGTAGGGTAAGTTACCAGCATACCCCCATCGATTTTGACACCGCGACGTGGAGCTTCATTTCTGGCTGAGGGGTAGAAGGGGGATTTCGCATGTCTGGGCTGCTGGACCGATTTTGGATGAGGAGGGAGTTCTCGCGCGCGTCCAAATTTTGGGATAACAAGGCGCGGCGCGGGAAGAGGCGGGAGTTTCAAAGCAGGTGACACAAAAGATACTCGAGCTTGAAAATTTCGGGATAACAAGGTGCAGATTCCTTGTTCGGCAGAACAAACTTAATGTGTAAAAAAACAATTCAGACAAGACACAAGAGAGTCATGTCCCCTTTTACTACATTGCTATAGATGCCATTGAAAAAACTACAAGAAAAATGTAAAAAAATCGGGAGAACAAGATTACCCTGCACAGTACCAAATCGATTCGCACTTCCCTCAACAACAACAAAAAAAATCAATTCCCACCAAAGAAAGAGCAATGTCCCTTTTTATATGATTACAAATGCGAGGATCTCGAATTTCAATTTTTGAATCCATGTTATGTTGAATTCGAATATATCGTTAGGTGACCTTGCGGTTTATAATTGATGTAGTCATACATTTTGATCTTCCATCATATATGAACATTTTACTCCAGTATGTGAACATATATATTGTCGTCTACCATATGGACTAAATTTGAATCAATTTTCCTTATTTGAATACGATTGTTGTCAAGTTATACAATAATTTAAATATTATCTTGATAACAAAAAACATGCATATAGCAGTAATCATATTTCACTATGAACTACATGTACCATACGCTCTCCAATTCAAATATTTGTATCCATTTTATGTTGAATTCAAATCATAGTACATTATTGGTCTAGGTAGCGAGATGTTCCGGATAATCTAAACCCTGTTTTCATATGTATAATTTTTGGCTGAATTGGGACAAGTTTCGGTATAAGCCTCTTGCAAAACCGGAGATTCTCTCAACAAGCCTCGTGGTTCCGAGAGGGAACGTGTCACCTTTGTGTGCGAAACGATATACGCTGCCTCCCTGAGGGAGTCCTGGATTAGTGGGTATCCGGACGGCCGGACTATATACTTTGTCCGGACTGTTGGACCGTGAAGATACAAGACTCAAGACTTTGTCCCGTGTCCGGATGGGACTCTCCTTTGCGTGGAAGACAAGCTTGGCGATACAGATATTATATTTCCTTCTTTGTAACCGACTCCATGTAAACCCTAGCCCCCTCCGGTGTCTATATAAACCGGAGGGTTTAGTCCTTAGAGGCACGATCAGAATTATAATCATCATAGGCTAGCTTCTAGGGTTTAGCCTCTACGATCTCGTGGTAGATCAACTCTTGTAATACCCATATCATCAATATCAATCAAGGAGGAAGTAGGGTTTTACCTTCGTCGAGAGGGCCTGAACCTGGGTAAACATTGTGTCTCTTGCCTCCTGTTACCATCAGTCTTAGACGCACAGATCGGGACCCCCTACCCGAGATCCGCCGGTTTTGACACCGACATTGGTGCTTTCATTGAGAGTTCCTCTGTGTTGTCGCTGCAAGGCTTGATGGCTCCATCAATCAACAACAACGTGGTCCAGGGTGAGACTTTTCTCCCTGGACAGATCTTCGTGTTCGGTGGCTTCGCACTGCGGGCCAATTCGCTTGGCCACCTGGAGCAGATCGACAGCTACGCCCCTGGCCACCAGATCGGGTTCAGAAACTTGAACGACACGGCTGATATCCACGGAGACTTGATCTTCAACGGATTCGGTCCTGCGCCAGGAGCGCCTGATAGTCACGATGAGCATGGCTTAGACCTGCTGTCGGACAATGCTCGGGATATCACCCCTGCAGGAGCCCCGGACCTAAACCCGGAGCATATTGCATCGCCCGAGAACGGGTGGATGGACCCCGCCCCAGAGGCCGCACACTCATTGGCGGTAGAGCCAAACACAGGCCTCACCCCCAAGGAAGTCTGTGACACTGGACCCCCGGACTCGTATCCGGCTGTAGGTTCCAGTCCACGCACTCCCGAGCCCGCCGAATCTGGTTGGGTTCCAGTAATGGAGTTCACTGTTGCGGATATCTTTCAGTGCTCGCTCTTTGGCGACATGCTGAACTCATTAAAGTCTCTCTCTTTGTTAGGAGACTCCTAGCCGAACTATGTCCGGCTCAAGGGGGAAGAAGGTGACGAAGAAATCCATTGCCCACCCACCACCCACTTCTTAGCCACTGTCGATGATGTTTCAAACATGCTTGACTTCGACTCCGATGATACCGACGGTATGGACGTCGGCGCAGGAGACGATTCAGAACCAACGGGGCACTGGACTGCCACCTCGTCATACGATATATACATGGTGGATACGCCTAAGGAGGAGGACGGCGACAAACCGAGAGACAAAACCCCTAGGCAAAAGCCAAAACGACGGTGTAGACGTCGCTCCAAGTCCAGCAACAGTAAAAATAGCGATAACAGCGCTAGAAAGATCGACACCCCAGTCAACTCCGAAGGCAACAATGACCATATGGACCCAGCGATGGAGCAGGACGAGCTAGGTCACGTCGAACACAGTTCGGAGCAGACACCAGATCATAATGATCCCGAGGGACGAACTCATCAAACCGCCCCAGAACAAGATCACAGTCTGGAGGACGAGGCATTCATCATCCCGGAAACATGCTTGGAACGAGATAACCTCCACAGAAGGCTTATGGCCACTGCGAGAAGTCTAAAGAAGCAGAAGCAAAGGCTTAAGGCCGCACAGGAAACGTTCAATCGCAGATGGAATAAAGTGCTAGACACTGAAGAAAAGTACAGCGACGATTACCACACAAAGAGCTACCCAAAATGCAAGCCGATGCTGGAATTCGACGATGAGGCTGTTCCGCCAAAGAACAATACGACCAGGAGGCCAGACAAACCACTTCGCAACCGCAATAGAGTAGCTACTGACGCTGCACAAGATTTGCGTGAGCTCCTGGATAAAAAGGTTGGCGCGGCCAGGTCCATCTACAGATCTATGGGACACGCCCCAGCGTAGGACTATGGTCACCAAAACGATCATACCGATCGGATACCAGTTCGGAATCAGCACCGGACGAAACAACAACCGACAGCATGCCACAACACGTCCAGATACAGAGGGGCTGCTCACACCCTGTGCTTCACCGAAGAGGTGCTGGACCATGAATTTCCACAGGGCTTTAAACCTGTGAACATAGAGGCATACGATGGAATGACAGACCCAAGGGTCTGGATCAAGGATTTTATGCTGCATATCCACATGGCTCGTGGGGACGACCTCCATGCCATCAAATACCTTCCCCTCAAGTTGAAGGGACCAGCTCGACACTGGTTGAAAAGCCTCCCCAGAAATTTAATTGGAAGTTGGGAGGAACTCGAGGATGCTATCAGGGCCAATTTTCAAGGGACCTATGTCCGGCCTATGGATGCGGACTATTTAAGTCACACAATTCAACAACCCGGAGAGTCCGCCTGCAAGCTTTGGAACAGATTCCTCAATATGAAGAATCAAATCGTCGATTATCCGGATGCCGAAGCCCTAGCGGCCTTCAAGCACAGCATCCGGGACGAATGGCTCGCCAGACACCTCGGCCAAGAAAAGCCGAGGACAATGGCAGCCCTAACAAACCTTATGACCCAATTTTGCACAGGCGAAGATAGCTGATTGGCCCGTAAAGGCACCAGCGACCCAAGTACATTCGAAATCAGGGATGGCAACGGGAAGCCACGGCGCAATAAAAACAAACGTCAAAACAAGGAAGAAAGTCCGGAAAACACAACGGTCAATGCCGGATTCAGGGGCTCTCGACCCGCTAAACAAAACAAGCCATTTAAAGGCAACAAAGAGGGACCGTCCGGCCTGAATAAAGTCCTGGATAGACCGTGCCAAATTTACGGCACCCCCGAAAAACCTGCAAACCACACTCATAGAGAATGTTGGGTCTTCAAGTAGGCCGGCAAATTAAATGCCGAACACAAGGGAAGGGAAACACCAAGTGGAGACGAGGATGAGCCTCGCCAGCCGGACACTGGGGGACAGAAAAAATTCCTGCCAGAGGTAAAAACAGTAAACATGATCCACGCGACTCGCATATCCATGAGAAGGCGCGAACGCGCGCTCAGAGACGCACACGCTGTAGAGCCCGTCGCCCCCAAACTTAACCACTAGTATGCGGCACGGAGGATCAGCTGCCTTGGTGCTCGACCCAATAATCGACGGATACCATCTCACTCGCGTCCTCATGGACGGCGGCAGTAGTCTTAATTTAATATACCAGGACACTGTCCGCAGGATGGGGATAGACCCATCCAGAATCAGCCAAAGTAACACCACCTTTGGAGGGGTGATACCAGGCGTTGCAGCCTACGGCAGGGGCTCCGTCGTACTGGAGGTAACATTCGGTTCCCCAGGCAACTCCAGAAGCGAAGAACTACTCTTCACCATCGCTCCCCTCCAAAGCAGTTATCATGCATTGCTTGGGAGAACGGCCTTCGCCCGCTTCAATGCAGTACCGCATTACGCCTACCTTAAACTCAAGATGCCCGGTCCACGTGGTGTTGTCATCGTTAACGGAAGCACAGAGCGCTCCTCACGCGCGGAGGAATACGCGACGGCTCCAGCAGCCGGACTCTAAGCGGCCTCCAATAACAGAAAGAATGACTGGTCGTTAAGACCACGGACACAGTTAGACGAGTCCGGCAGCCCGGATAAACCTGAGCTAGGGTGACATACATGTAATCCCATAGGGGACACCAGGGGCTATAGATATTTAATAAAGCCCCACCGTTGGTTTGGCCTTATTAACAGGCCAAGCCTCTATGATCTCGTGGTAGATCAACTCTTGTAATACCCATATCATCAATATCAATCAAGGAGGAAGTAGGGTTTTACCTCCGTCGAGAGGGCCCGAACCTGGGTAAACATTGTGTCCCTTCCTCCTGTTATCATCAGCCTTAGACGCATAGATTGGGACCCCCTACCCGAGATCCGCCAGTTTTGACACTGACACTCCCCCTGATTTTCTTTACAGAGGCAACATAGAACTATATGAGTGCCCTGTTAAATTTTGGAATTATTTCGGGTTCATTTGG
The DNA here is from genome assembly GCF_002162155.2 of Triticum dicoccoides. Taxonomy (NCBI): domain Eukaryota; kingdom Viridiplantae; phylum Streptophyta; class Magnoliopsida; order Poales; family Poaceae; genus Triticum; species Triticum dicoccoides. The sequence continues at coordinate 589,398,625 of NC_041383.1, read as the reverse complement.
CCTTTGTATACATTAATAGAGTTTCTGGACTTTTAATGTGCATAATCTAAATATGAATTGCATGCACATGCTCTGGTGCACCAAAGTGGGTTGAAAAATCACATGTCTGTCCTTGGTTGAATTTCTAGGTCACATGGAAGAAATGAGAATGAAATTCAAACATGTGGGCGTCATGATTCGGCCGAGAACATCAAGAAACTTATATTTTAAATTCATGTAAATCCAAAACTCGCCTGGAAATCATGAAACTTGGCATGGTGTCATGTCATGGCACTAACATGTTGTGGTAAAAAATTGGGCCGATTTGGAAGCTCGTGGTTCTAAGAGAGAACGTGCCACCTTTGAGTGTGAAACGATATACGCTCCCCCCCTTGAGTTTCTTAACAAAGGCAACATAGAACTACATGAGGGCCCTATTAAATTTTGGAATTATTCCGGGTTTGTTTGTTATTTTTATACATTAATTGAGTTTCTGGTCATTTAATGTGCATAAGTCAAATTTAAACTACAAGCACATGCTCTCGTGCACCAAAGTTGGTTGAAAAATCACATTTGTGTCCTCGGGTGAATTTCTAGGTCCCATGCAAGAAATGAGAATAAAATTAAAACATTTGGGCATTGTGGCTCGGCCGAGAACATTGAGAAACTTGGTTTTAAAATTCTTGTAAATCCAAAACACGTCTGAAAATCATAAAACTTGGCATGGGTGTCATGTCATGGTACTACCATGTTGTGGTAAAAAATTGGCCGAATAGGAACATATTTTGGGATAAGCTTCTTGCAAACTGAAGCTTCTCTCAAGAAGGCTCGTGGTTTTGAGAGGGAACGTGCCACCTTTGAGTGCGAAACGATATACGATGTCCCCCTTGAGTTTATTTACAAAGGCAACATAGAACTACATGAGTGCCCTGTTAATTTTTGGAATTATTCCGGCTTCGTTTGGCCTTATTCACACATTAATTGTGTTTTTGGTCATTTAATGTGCATAATTCAAATTTGAACTACAAGCACATGCTCCCGTGCACCAAAGTTGGTTGAAAAATCACATTTGTGTCCCCGGGTGAATTTCTAGGTCCCATGCAAAAAATGAGAATAAAATTCAAACATTTGGGCATCGTGGCTCGGTCGAGAACATTGAGAAACTTGGTTATAAATCAGGAAACTTGGCATGGTGTCATGTCATGGTAGTACCATGCCGTGGTAAAAAAATTTGGACGAATAGGAACAAATTTTGGTATAAGCTTCTTGCAAATCGGGGCTTCTCTCAAGAAGGCTCGTGGTTCTGGGAGGGAACGTGTCACCTTTGTGTGCATAATTCAAATTTGAAATACAAGCACATGTTCGAGTGCACCAAAGTTGGTTGAAAAATCACATGTGTGTCCTCGGGTAAATTTCTAGGTTCCATGCAAGAAATGGGAATGAAATTCAAAATTCTGGGCGTCGTGGCTGGGTTGGAAACATTGAGAAACTTAGTTTTTTTATTCCTGTAAATCCAAAACACGCATGAAAATAATGAAACTTGGCTTGGTGCCATGACATGGCACCAACATGATGTGGTAATTTTGCGGTCCGATTTGCGAAGGCACACACATTAACAATCAACAAAGTCATTTTGGAACAAGTGATGTCACGTTACAATCGGAAACACAAGTATTATTGAAACCGTGGGCGTTCTACTTACTAGTACCATTTACGTGCCGCCACGCGTCCCCATTTTTTATTAGCTAGGTGTCGGAGTAAATGACCACGGGTAGCCTAGCCGGCTCCCTTTGGCCCTCAGAAAAAACAATGGGCCGACCCAGCCTCGAAGCACCTAAGACACGGGGCCGCCTTCTTCCGGCCGGCTATCACAAAGGCCGGCTGGAGAAAGGCGGCCCGGCCATAAACAACCTTCGGAGGACACCACTATAGGGCCGACTCCAAGAAGCCGGCCCATGAAGGACCGACTCCAAGAGGCCGGCCCTCGAGGGGCCGACTCCAAGAAGCAGACAGCCGCGGGCCGCACCCTAAAGTCCACCCCCCATAACGGTGATGAGACGGGGCGTGGCTACAGTGGGCCCTGCCACCCCCGAATCCCGGAACATGCATGGCTACAGTACGCCGTACAGGACGGCCATCTCCTGTCCGGCGAAGCACTATTGCCATGTAGATCGTGACGCCATCCACAACGGATTGCCAGTACGGCCCGTAGGCGGCGGGCCCCTTCGGTCAGAGAGACATCCGAAGGCGGCCCGACCTCCCCCAGCCAGCCCAAGGCCGGGCCGGCTTTCTATAGCCGGCTTGCTCCCCTCTCGGGGCGCGCGCACCATTAAGCAGACAAGACGAGTTAAGGCTACAGTAGGAGCCCGCAAGGCGGCAGCACTGTAGCCATGCTTACCTGGACAAAGCCCTCGTCATCAGAGGCGAGGCAACAGTAACCAGCCCCCGACAAGACCCCCAAGCGGCGGGGCTGGCCCGTCGACCGGTGGGCTGACAGCCGGCGGGACCCACCAGTAGGCGGACCCAAGAAGCCGCCGGAGAAGCCGGCGATCAAGGACACTGACGGCCTGGGCCCGCACCCAGCCGGATTACCATTGTACCCCCGGGGGGTAGGCCTATATAAACCCCCCGGAGCACCCATGCAAAGGGTTGATCTTAGAGAGTTTTAGACACTACCATAGGAGAGAAGAGAGCTAGCATTGCCATTCTTCCTCCTCCCACCGAACAACTCAAGGAGCCTCGTGTAGCTTCTTATCGATCTAGTGATCATGCGGAGATCCCGCAGAGCAAGAGTAGGGGTATTATCTCCACAGAGAGCCCCCAACCTGGGTAAGATCCGCCGGCGTGCATGTCTTCGCCTTATCCCGTTTCAAGGCACCGACAATGTCTTACTGGCTCCCACAATGATAAGCCATCCGTTGGCATATGTCGCACCTACCACCCGACATTTGGTTCCCACCGTGAGGCCAGGTGCACCGTCATCCGGAGACCTGCTCTGGACGGGAACCCTTTTCCTTCCCAGCGAGCGTAGCCAGCCCGGCACGCCCGATGGCGCTTGCCACAACGCGCTGCAAAGCGTCGACGACGCCTGCGCGGCGAGCTGCCTTGCCGATCTTCTTGGCGAGACCCGCATCTTCGATGAGCCCACATCCGACGCGGGCACATGCTTCCCCGAGAGCCACCTCGTCAGCCTCCTCGACCAACTCCATGTCTCCGGCGAGCCTACCACGGACTTGGAGTCGGTCGGCTCCACCGACCCGATGCTTGTCGACTCCGACACAGCGTCGCTCGACGCCTTCCCCACCAACGTGATCGTCTTCGACGACCCTCTCCCTTGAGCTGACAGTGGCGGCAGCACCATCACCGAAGTGCTAGTCATCACCCACGGCGCCGCCTCCGACGAGAACGCCCGCGACGCCCTGAAGGCCGTGTTGCACGATCTGTCCGCCCCCATCCCGGCGGATGCCGATGCTGAGACGCTGGAGGCACGCCGCCTTGCCCTCGTCGCGGAGGGCCAGAAGATAGCCACTATGAGACGCCTCACAGAAGCCCACCAGCACGAAGTCGACCGCGCCGCCTTCGGCACGCCGCCTCCAGAAGGGCCAAGCCGAGTCGGCATCGTCAAGAAACGTGGCACGGCCATCGCCAGCATGCTGGGAGCGGACCGCTCGGTCTACGCCATGCCCCTCGAGAATCTACGTGCCGCCCAATCGATCGTTGACGAGCTAAACAGACTGGGGGCCGACGAGCTCCCCTACATGACCAGACACATCCAACAGCTGATCGACGCGGCCACAGCACGACACGAAGCCGGCGTCCAAGCTGGAAGCCCCCCTCACCGCGAGCACGCGCGACGTCGCGTACACCAACTGCGGGCGGCGCCCGTACAAGACAAGAGAAGGAGCCGGCTGCTAGCCGCAACCGGACTCGAATCACCATCGAGCACGACGCGGAGGGCCGTTCCCAAGGTGTGGAGCAACGAGGCGACCTGACTCCTCCTCCGCCTCACAGGGAAAGATATTCCACTCCACCGCTAGTCGAGCATCCGACTCTCAGCGACCGACTTAGTCGCCGCGAAGGAGTCGGCGAGAATGATGCCCGCCATCGGATCGACCGCCTTGCGCGATCCCTGGCCCTGGAAGAAGAAGATGATGTCGGCCCGCCTTGTTTCGGCCCCCGCATCCGCGACGAGCCCTTTCCCAAAGGGTTCTCGCTCCCAAGAGACACGCCCAAGTACAACGGCTCCGTAAAGCCAGAGGACTGGTTGATCGACTACTTCATCGCGGTTCGCATAGCAAACGACAACCGACGCGTTGCTGTGAAGTATGTCCCCCTAATGCTCCAAGGCACGGCGCGCACCTGGCTCAATAGCCTCAAGCCTTACAGCATCAACAGCTGGTTGGACTTCACCGAAGCCTTCATACGCAACTTCACCAGCACCTACAAGCGGGCTCCCAAGCCCCGACAGCTCTCCTTGTGCGTACAAGGGCCCAGCGAATCAACCCGCGACTACCTCACGCGCTGGGCCGAGCTCCGCAATTCCTGCGAAGGGGTGCACAAGGTTCAGGTTATCGAGTACTTCACCGCCGGGTGCCGCGAGGGCACTCTTCTCAAGCATCGACTCCTTGTGACGAGCCGGAAACCCTTGATGAGCTACTGATCATCGCGGACAAGTATGCCACGGCCGACTCCTCAATGAAGATTGAGCTCTGGGTAGACGCCTCCGGAAAGGTGCTGGCGCTGGCTCCCAAGACGCCGGCTAGAGAATCAAGCTGATGCCCGTATCAAAACGACCACAAGCGCAAGGCCCCAATGCCGCCTTCCACTAGCCGGAAGGTGGCTACGATCGAAGAAGAGCAGCCTGAGGGACGGACGGCTCCCAAGAAGCAGAAGGGCGGCAGGCCGGCTTGGCAGCCGGCTTTCTCGTACGAGCAAACCCTCGACGCCCCCTACAAGTTCCATAGCGGCGCGAAGCCGTCCAACCACACAACCCGGAAGTGCCATTGGCTCACCCGAATTTCCAAGGGCGAGGGGCTGCTGCCGCCTCCGCCTGCAGGCCAGCCGCCTCCTGCCCCACAGCAGCCGGCCGCTCGGCCTGTGGTCGGAGCTGTCCAAGACAAGTTCCTCGACGAGCAAGCCGCCTACGTCGTGTTCACCAGCCAGACAGAAGATTGGCGCAGCCAGCGCCGACAGCAGCAAGAAGTCAACGCAGTCGCCTCCAGTAACCCTGAGTTTATGCACTGGTCAGAGAAGCCCATCAGCTGGAGCCGGGACGACCACCCAGAGGTGATGCCATCTCCTGGCTCCTATGCCCTTGTTTTGGATGCCACCCTGGCGACGGAGAGGCGCGCCGCTCGTTTGTCCCGCGTGCTGATAGACGGCGGGAGTAGTATCAACATACTGTACCGAGATACAATGGAGAAGCTCAACATCAAGCCGAAGCAACTTATGCCAAGCCGGACTTTGTTTCACAACATCGTACCTGGCCTGTCCTGCTCACCAATCGGCGAGATCAAGATGGATGTTCTCTTTGGGGACAGGGATCATTTCCGCCGAGAGGCAATATGGTTCGAGGTAGTGGATTTGGAGAGCTCGTACCATGCATTGCTTGTCTACCAGCATTGGCCAAGTTTATGGCCGTGCCCCACTACGCCTACCTCAAGATGAAGATGCCGAGTTCCAAGGGCATTATCACCATAGCCGGAGACTATAAGAAGTCTTCTGAGTGCGCAGCAGCCAGCAGTCGGCTGGCCGAGTCCCTCGTGATCGCCGAAGAGAAGAAGATGCTGGATAAAGTTGTGGCCTTGGCTGGCAAGCAGCCGGCCCTGTCCCCTGACCCCAAAGAATGTGAAGCTCAAGGTTCTTTCCAGCCGGCCAAGGTGACAAAGAAGATACCCCTGGACCCGGAGCACCCGGAGAGGCACGTTGTCATAGGCACGGGCCTTGATAGCAAATAGGAAGGCGAGCTCATCGATTTCCTCTGTGAGAATCAGGACATCTTTGCATGGTCTCCCAAAGACATGCCGGGTGTCCTGACGGATTTCGCCGAGCACAAACTGCACATCCGGTCTGACGCAAAGCCGGTTAGACAACCCTTGCGCCGCCTGTCAGAAGAGAAAAGAAGAGTAGTCGGAGAAGAAATAGCCCGGCTCCTAGCAGCCGGCTTCATTATGGAAGTGTTCTTTCTAGAATGGCTTGCCAACCCGGTCCTCGTGTTGAAGAAAAACAAGCAGTGGCACATGTGCATCAACTACACCAGCCTCAACAAAGCCTGCCCTAAAGATCCGTTCGCCCTGCCAAGGATTGACCAAGTGATAGACTCCACAGCGGGATGCGAGCTGTTGAGTTTCTTGGATGCTTATTCAGGCTACCACCAGAAAAAGTTGAACCCGGAGGATCGCTTGAAGACCGCCTTCATCACCCCATTCGGAGCTTTCTATTACCTGACCATGACATTCGGCTTGAGAAATGTCGGTGCCACCTTTCAGCATTGCATGTAGAAATGCCTCCTCAAGCAACTCGGCAGAAATGCCCACGTCTATGTAGACGATATCGTGGTGAAGACGGAGAAGCGCGGCACCCTGCTGGAAGACCTTAAGGAGACCTTTGAGAATTTGCTCCGGTTTCAGATCAAGCTCAATCCGGAGAAGTGCGTGTTCGGTGTACCAGCCGGCCAGCTTCTAGGCTTCCTGGTCTCCGAACGCGGCATCGAATGCAACCCAGTGAAGATCAAGGCCATAGAGAGAATGAAGGTCCCTACCAAGCTGCGAGACGTCCAAAAATTCATGGGATGCCTGGCGTCTTTGAACCGCTTCATGAGCCGGCTCGGAGAGAAGGCTCCCCCCTCTACCGACTCATGAAGAAGTCCACTCACTTTGAGTGGAATGACCAGGCGGACCAAGCTTTCCACGAGTTGAAGAAGATGCTGTCCACAACACCTGTCTTGGCGGCCCCAACTGAGAAGGAGCCCATGTTCCTCTACATCGCTGCCACCAGCCGTGTGGTCAGCACAGTCATCGTGGTCCAGCGTTTAGAAGAAGGCCGAGCTCAGCTAGTCTAGAGGCCGGTATATTATTTGAGCGAAGTGTTGTCCGCCTCAAAGCAGAACTACCCGCACTATCAGAAAATGTGCTATGGTGTGTACTTTGCCTCCAAGAAACTCAAGCCCTACTTTCAAGAACATGCCATCACGGTCGTATGCACTGCCCCGCTCGCCGAGATCATAGGTAGCCGGGATGCGTCCGGCCGAGTGGCGAAATGGACCATTGCACTGGCTCCTTACATGATCTACTATCAGCCCCGCACCGCCATCAAGTCCCAAGCACTGGCCGACTTCCTCATGGACTAGGCCGAGACCCAGTACCTGCCACCGGCCCCCGACTCCACTCATTGGTGAATGCATTTTGACGGATCCAAGATGCGCACTGGCTTGGGAGCCGGCATCGTCCTCACCTCTCCCAAGGGTGACAAACTCAGATACACATTGCAAATCCACTTTGCCGCCTCCAACAATGTGGCCGAGTACGAGGCGCTCATACACAGGCTCCGGCTAGCCAAAGAACTTGGCATCCGCCGGATCCTGTGTTATGGCGACTCGGACTTAGTGGTTCAGCAATCATCCAGCGATTGGGACGCCAAGGACGCAAATATGGCAAGCTACCGTTTCCTCGTCTAGTAGCTCAGCGGATATTTCAAGGGGTGCAAGTTCCTCCACGTGCCACGGGCCGACAATGAGCAAGCAGATGCCCTGGCACGAATAGGCTCCACCCGACAAGCTATACCAACCGGCGTCGCCCTCCAGCGCCTCCTCAAGCCATCTGTCAAGCCGTCTCCGGAATCCAGTTCCATCTTCGTGCCGCCTGACCTCGACGCAGTCGGATCCGACTTTGGGGGCCAGGCAGGCGGCCTGGGGACTTCGGCAGCCGGCTCGGGGACTACCATAGTCAAACCCAGCCCGGGGACTGCAGCAGCACAGCAGGCGGAGGCTGACTCCAACTCCTCACAACCCAGCCCGCCCACCCTGGTTGTAGTAGCCGTTTTGGCAATTGAAGAAATCACAGCTCCATCATGGGCTCAGACCATCCTCCATTTTCTGGTAAATGGAGAGCTACCGACTGACGAGATCTCGGCAAGACAAGTCCAATGCCGAGCCGGAGCTTACATAATAATGAATCAAGAGCTAGTTAGGCGCAGTGCTACCGGAGTCTTCCAGCGCTGCGTCGAGCAAGAGAAGGGCATAGCAATCCTCGAAGACATCCACCAAGGCGAATGCGGCCACCATGCCGCCTCTAGGGCACTCGTCGCCAAGGCCTTCCACCATGGATTCTTCTGGCCGACTGCTTTGGAGGATGCCAAGGAACTAGTCAAACACTGCAAAGGGTGCCAAGTCTTCGGCTCCAAGCAACACCTGCCGGCTTCTGCACTCAAGACCATCCCCATCACTTGGCCCTTTGCCGTCTGGGGGCTGGACATGGTCGGGCCATTCAAGACGGCGCGCGGCGGCATGACACATATGCTTGTCGCCGTGGACAAGTTTACCAAGTGGATTGAAGTAAAGTCGATCAAGAAACTGAATGGACCGACTGATGTGACATTCATTGCAGACATTACAACCCGGTATGGCATACCACACAGCATCATCACCTACAACGGCACGAATTTTGCCAAGGGAGCATTGGCACGTTTCTGCGTGACACAGGGCATCTGACTGGACTTAGAGTCCGTTGCCCACCCGTAGTCGAATGGCCAAGTCGAGCGAGCAAACGGCCTCATCCTCTCCGGCATCAAGCCCCGACTGGTCGTTCCACTGGAGCGTTCGGCCGGCTGCTGGCTCGATGAACTACCGACCATCCTCTGGAGTCTGCGCACTACCCCGAACAAGTCAACCGGCTTCACCCCATTCTTCCTTGTATATGGTGCCGAGGCTGTCATCCCAACTGACATCGAGTTCGACTCACCTCGGGTCACCATGTACACGGAGGCGGAGGCCAAGGAAGCAAGAGAACACGGCGTCGACTTGCTGGAAGAAAGCCGGCTGTTAGCCCTCAGTCGGTCCGCCATCTACCAGCAAGGACTATGCCGTTACCACAGTCGGAGGGTGAAGCCAAGAGCTTTCCAAGAGGGAGACCTTGTGCTCCGGCTGATACAGCGAACAACTGGTCAGCACAAGCCCTCGACCCCTTGGGAAGGCCCCTTCATCATCAGCCGGGCTCTGGGAAACGACTCCTATTACCTAATCGACGCGCAGAAGCCGAAGGCACGCAAGAGAGACGACTCCGGCAAGGAGTCGGAGCGCCCGTGGAACGCCAATCTTCTTCGAAGATTTTACAGTTGAAATGCAGTATTTATCACGCTACCTTTTGTATTAAGTATGAGACAACGGGCCCCCCGAGGAGTTCTCGGGGACTATCCTATTTTTATCTATGTATGCCGGGTATCATACCCATGGTAATCCCACTGCATTTACTTTCCCCGTCCGGCACTGGGTTCGACTAAGTCGGCCCGGGGACTTGCCGCCTTGAGTTATGTCCAAGTTCTACCTGCGGTCAGACAAGTAATGTGCCGGCACCCAAGCCCTCTCTTGAGAGAGTCACAGCTCGAAGAAATCGGCTGCCCGACTAGCAAGAGTTAATGGCGGAAAGGATGCCCACATGAAAAATGGATAAGGACTAACGAACTTACATAACGCAAGTCGGCTCCCCCTTGCCAACCGGCTGTCGAAGCAGTCGGCTGGCCGGCTTCCTTTCCTACTCTGCTACAATCTAAGAAAGCTTGAGTCCTTGCCTCCCCAAACGGCTGAATTCCTTACCCAGCCACAGACTGTAGAGGAGCTGTTCGGCTGGGAAGGCGGCAACCAAGGGAAGTCGGCAAAGGAAAAAACTAAGAGATAAAAAGCAAGTAGGAATGGAAGCCAAGCACATGCATAATAATATTTACACCAAAAGCCTTCGAGAGGCCGGCATTCAACGAAGTTTGAATACACCCCCAGTGGGTGGAATTGCGCAAAGATAACAAATCTGTTCAAAGAGTGACAAGCAGGAAAGTAAAAACGGTGAATCAAGCCAAGGGAGCGCCAGGAGCGTCAGGAAGACCGGTGGAGACGGCGGTGTCGGCGAGAGGAGTGGTCGGCTGGCGAGTCTCGGCCTAGTCGTCGCCAGTGGCAGGCAGCGCATTCGCGCGCGCTTCGTTGCTGGAGGCACGGTCAGGCTGAGGCTGGCCGGCTGCCCCAACATCCGACACAACATCTTCGTCGTCTTCCTCCTCCTTCTCTTCGCCCTCGTCGCTGGAGTCAATCTCCTCCGCCGAGTCTTCAACGTTGGCCGGGTTCAGCACGAACCACTCTTCCGGCTGCGCGACGCCGTCCTCGTTCACCTCAGGAGCAAAGGCGCTGGTGTCGGTGAAGTCGGCGATTGCTGAGGCGCGTTGGATGATAGCCGGCCGCACCGCCTCCAGCGCCTCGTCGGCCTCCTGCCGCCAGGTGCGCAGCTGGTCCAAGTTCAGCCAAGGGTACCAAGCCCGGATGAACTCTAGCGCCCGTCGAGCGCCGGATCGAGCTGCTAAAGCCTTCCAGGCCTCGAGGCGGCCGAGGCCACCTCCATCCAGTCGGCAGTACGGCTGGGGGTGCGAGGAATTACTTCGCCGGGCCAAAGGGCGGCCAACACCTATGCCCCGGCACGCTGAAGCCGGCGGAGCATGCGGTAGGCCGGCTGGAGGCGGGCCTGGATCGCCAGAAGCTGCTCCACAAGCGACCGGTTGGCACCCGGCGCAATCTCAACCCCAGCCTACCGCCGGCCTCACGATGGGCTTCGATGGCTTGGTTGGCGGCGACGGAATGGCCAGGAAAGTACTCTTCACAAAGAAGAAAGAAACAGAGCAAGTCAGGAGATAAACTGGCTTGCAAGGACAAGCAAAGAGCGAAGAAGAAGAAGGCCTACCGTCAATCAAATCCTCGACTCGGCCGTAGCCTTCGCTCAGAGCTTGCCGTGCCTCATCCCAGCTCGCCGCCTCGGTCTCGTATTCGGCTTTGAGGGCGGCCTCACTATCCTGCGCCGCCTTCAGGGCCGCCCTGTGGCTTTCCTCCTGGTCGGCCAGTTTCTTGGCCAGGCGGTCACGCTCCTGGGCCAAGGCACTATGTCGGAGTAATGGGCCACGGGTACCCCGAAGACGGCAAGACAATAATTCAACACATCGGGGCTAGCAAAGCCCCTCAGTCCGACTGCCCGGCCGCTCCTGCCGGCTCCCCGTCCGACTACTCCAACCGGCCGGCTCCCGGCTGCCGACTGCACCAACCAGTCGGCTGCCGACTGCACCAACCAGCCGGCTGCCGACTGCAGCCCGAAGGGACACCGACAAGACCCCGACGTGGCGGCCATACCACGAACGAGACGGCTGTACCACGATGCCATCATGTACAGTGTCACTTGTCCCTGGGCACTATTTATGAAGTGACCCAGGAGACAAGCATGACACCCACACCATGCCCTCATGTCCACTACCTTAGCTTAGGTAGTAAGCTACCCCCTGCCTATATAAGACACCCATCCATCCATCCACCAGGGACATGGCCACGCCACATGCACTTGGCCGGCCACAAGGCCACTCACGCATGCATGGCACATGCAGCCACTAGCTCATATGCATATATACCAAGTCAGATGCACTTGGCACTGATTCCAGATACAGCTCCAGGAGCACTTTGTACTGTCCGATGTACACCCCAGATATATACTCAGACATGCAGGAGTAGGGGTATTATCTCTCCGGGGAGCCCCGAACCTGGGTAAACTAGCGCGTTCTACTCGCATACCCGTCCCCGGATATTCCGGCAGCAGTCTTGCCCTCACACGTGGCATATGTCGTCTTGCACCCCCCCGTGAGAATACCACGACATTTGGCGCCCACCGTGGGGCGGTACTATGCTACCGCGCTGCTGGTTTCGCTGTCCGGGAGGGACCCTTTTTTCTTCACCGCCTCCGCCGCGGCGTCGCGCCATCTCTCCGGTAGCGCTCGGGAGCTCGACATCGACCCGCCCCCGGAGCGGCCGCGAGGGGTGGCACGTCCTCGTTGTCGGCCTCGCCACCTTCGTCATCACCACCGTTACGGCGCCGGCTATCCGACCGCGCGCGCGCCGCGCGCGGGGCCTCGTTTCTGTCGACCGTGGCCATCCACGCGCCGCTTGCGTTTGCTTCCCTCCGTGTTGCGCCTTGCTTTGGCCGACACACGAGCGCTCGCCCCTCCATATACTATCTATGCAAGCTAGCTAGATGCGAGTCAACAATGGTCAAACCATTAGCCAAATACACTAGACAATACTACCCAGACAACCCCCATACACCCATGCATAGTCGAGATGCAAGTCAGATACTAGATTGGATAGTCTGAACATTGGTCACCCGATAGTCAGACGATAGACAATGTTCAGATAATGGTCATGCATCAGTCAGGCAGTGGCCGGACAATGGCCTGGCTCGGCTCGGCGCCCAGCCCCGTGCTGCTGCCGCGGGCAGCGTTCCACCGCGCGCAGCCGTCGACGCGCTCCCCGCGCTGGCGCTGCTCACTGCTCCGGCTCCGCCGCACCTACCCGCTGCTTCGCCGGCCTCGCTCCGCACCTGAGCGCCCGAGCGCGCCGGCTCCGCGCCGCTCTGGCTGCCTCTCCTCCAACAGCACCACGGCGCCAGCCCCGTCGCCCTCCGCCCGTCCGCACCTCCCGCGGTGCCCAGGAGCTCGAGCTCCCGCCGTCTCCGGCCCCGCCCGGCTCCCTCCGACGACTCCAGTGCCGCGCGTCCATGGGCTGCCGCGCCCGCGCCCGCGCCGGCTGGCCGCAGCCGGCCCGGCCTCGCCTCACGCGCGTCTTCTCGCCCGACGGCCGCACGCCCGCCTGCCCCGGCCTCCCGCGACCGGACGCGCGTTGACTCGCCCGCCCGTCCGGCTTCGCTCGCGCCGGCCTGCCGCCCTCCGCGCATCCCGGCCCGGCCGGCTCCGCGCCCCCCGGGTTCGGCCCCTCCCCGCGCCGACTCGCCGCCTGGCCGTCTCGCGCGCTCCCGCGCACGGGCCGTCTCCCGCTTGCGCCCGACCGCCACCCCGCGCTGCCGGGTCCCCGACGTGGCCGGCCTCGCCTGCCCGAGGCTGCCTCGCCACCCCGCGGGCCGGCCCCTCCTCCGCCCCGCCGCAGCAGCAGCTCCCGACTGCTGCTGCGCCCTCGCTGGACTCGGCTCCGAGTCCCTGGCCGCCTGGGGCCCTCCCGCGCTCCACTAGCTCGGCCGTCGCCACTCGGCCTCCGTGCTGGCCGGCTGCTGCCCCGCACCGCCGGCCGGCTTTCCCTCCACCCGGCGGCGCCTCCCACGGCCGCCTGCCGGCTTCTCCACCACCCGGCCAGACCTGGCCGGCTCCCGCCGCTGCCCAGGCCGGCTGCTGCGCCCGCGACTTCCTTATCCGGCTAGAAGAGGCCGACTATTCGGCAAAAAAAAAGGAGAGAAAAGAGGAGGCCGACTGCCAGCTGAAAAAGTCAAAGGTCGGATGCTTGAGGCCGGCTGGAGTGTGTCCGACTGCACACAGCCGACTATTCGGCAAAAAAAAAAAGCATCGCGTCCGGCTGAGAAAATGGCCAGGTGCTGAGAATAAAGAAACGTGCCCGTCCGGCTACCAGCAGTCGGCGAACGAAGAGAAAAGAGAAGAAGACAAAGTAGTCGCTGGGAGATCCGGCCCGACTGCTCAGCATTCGGCCCGAATCTCGGGGGCTACACCCAGCGGGTGCGCTGACGCGCCCCCGCGAAGAGAAGACAAAGTAGTTGCCGGGAGATCCGGCCCGACTGCTCAGCAGTCGGCCCGAATCTCGGGGGCTACACCCAGCGGGTGCGCTGGCGCGCCCCCGCGAAGATTGCAGACAAGTGAAAATTTTTGTCCGGCTGCCAGCAGCCGGCAGAAGAGAAGAAAGAAGAAACAGGCGCTGCAAGTTACCTCGCCGCCTGGCCGGTCGAGCCTGACCGGCCGGGACCCCCCTTCGAGCACCCGGGGGCTCGAAGGCTACACCCAGCGGGTGCGCCGACACACTCCACGAGCGCCGAGCCGCGCCGGCTGTCTTCGACGGCCGTGACTACACGAAAATCAATGTGAGCTCCTCACCCGCATCCGCGAAAGCACGTATAACCTCGAGTGATGCTCGGGGGCTATCTCCGCATTTTATTACAGTTGCACTACTGTTCACCCTGGCGCCAGCCAGAGTTGGCCCGGGGGCTGGCCGCTTGGCCTGAGACGTTGGTTCCCGCAGACGGCTTAGTAGCATGCGCGGTACCAAAGGCCCACCCTCAGTCACAGACCGCAGAGCGGCTGTCCGACTGGCAAGAGTGAACGCTGGAGGCCACCCACGCGAAAAACGTCCGGGAAGAAAAACGCTTCGGGCGACCCGACCGTTCCCTTTATGAGCATCTGCTCGGTTAAATCCGCTCTCAGAGTCTGAGTACTGTACACTCCACTTCGCGGCCCACTCTCAGCCACAGACCACAGAGCGGCTGTCCGGCAAGCGAGAGCACAAGCCAAAAAGCGGAGGGAACACGAAAAAGATTAAGAGGGCTCGGACGAAACCGAGTCGACACCCTCCGCATAAAACTTGCAATGCTAAAAGCAAACATTTGATATATCTGCGCGGACTAACTTTGCCCTTTTTATGATCATTTCCATGAACACTCGCCAAAAAACCTCCGCCCAACTTTGCCAAGTTGCCCGGAAGCTTGGGGGCTACTGTCGGAGTAATGGGCCATGGGTACCCCGAAGACGGCAAGACAATAAATCAACACATCGGGGCTAGCAAAGCCCCTCAGCCCGACTGCCCGGACGCTCTTGCCGGCTCCCCGTCCGACTGCTCCAACCGGCCGGCTCCCAGCTGCCGACTGCGCCAACCAGTCGGCTGGCGACTGCACCAAGCAGCCGGCTGCCGACTGCAGCCCGAAGCGACACCGACAAGACCCCGACGTGGCGGCCATACCACGGACGAGACGGCTGTACCACGACGCCGTCATGTACAGTGTCACTTGTCCCTGGGCACTATTTATAAAGTGACCCAGGAGACAAGCATGACACCCACACCATGCCCTCATGTCCACTACCTTAGCTTAGGTAGTAAGCTACCCCCATGCCTATATAAGGCACCCATCCATCCATCCACCAGGGACATGGCCACGCCACATGCACTTGGCCGGCCACAAGGCCACTCACGCATGCTTGGCACATGCAGCCACTAGCTCATATGCATATATACCAAGTCAGATGCATTTGGCACTGATCCCAGATACAGCTCCAGGAACACTTTGTACTGTTCTATGTACACCCCAGATATATACCCAGACATGCAGGAGTAGGGGTATTATCTCTCCGGAGAGCCCCGAACCTGGGTAAACTAGCGCGTGCTACTCGCATACCCGTCCCCGGATATTCCGGCAGCAGTCTTGCCCTCACACGAAGCCACCTTGTGGCATATGTCGTCTTGCACCCCCCCGTGAGAATACCACGACACACTGAGCTCACCCTCCTTGGTGCGAAGGGCGGTCTGGCCCGCACCCAGCTGCTGCCTCAATTCGGCATTGGCCCCTGCCAGCATGGAAAGAAGAAGTTAAGAAAGAAAAGATCCGACCCGTCTGCTTAGCAGTCGGCCCGAATCTCGGGGACTACACCCAGTGGATACGCTGACATGCCCCCACATGAGATAAAAAAGACAAAGACACTCACGCCGGCTCTCCGACAGATCGGCAGCCTTTTTGTCTGCCTCCCGGACCTGGGAGTTAAAGGTAGCAGCATGGAGATTGTGATAATCCTGCAAATAGGACAAAGAAGCAAGCAAGAGCAAATCAGTAAAAACAATCCTGCGAAGAAGTTCCAAGCCGCATGCTTAGCAGCCGACTCGGAACTCGGGGACTACACCCAGTGGGTGCGTTGACGCGCCCCCACGGAAAAAAATCTAGAGCAAGAGAACTCACCCGAACGACCGCCCATGTCGCAAGAAACTCTCGGGTACACTGTTGCAGCGTGGTGGCTTGAGCCTGAAGCCGGCTACGGACATCTTGCGCCGCCAAGTTCAACGCGGCCGTCCCACCGCCCGGCGTCCACCCTGGCGAACTAGCAGTGGCCGACTCCAGATCATGCGACAACGAGCTGGAGTCGGCCGCCCTCTGTGGATCCGGCTCTGAAGCCGCCCTCACTGCATGCCGACGAGTCGGCGACAAGACCACAAGATCCGCCCGAGCAGTCGGTGGCTCAGGCGGCACCTCGGGCTGGCCACCTTGGCCGGTCCCGACTGACGAAGGCGGCACCACTTCTCCTTCTGGGATGACTACGTCGCCCCCCTCCCTCTCCATCAACGGCGGGTCGCGGCCGATCTCTTCCGGCGGGGGCACCAGGGCGTCCGGGGGCGCGGAACGGAGGGGGATGACGAGTTGCGGAGGCTGGCTGTGCTGGGCCTCCGCCGTCCTCTCTGCGGCCTCGGCCTCCGCCCGGGCCTGGCTGCCGCGTCGGCCTGTGCCTCAGCCGATTCCGCCGTCGTCTCCAGGGCCGGCTCGGCGGCGGCTGCCCTTCGCTCCTCCTGTGCCTCCCGCGCGTTCCGCTCCGTCGCCGCCTGAAGCTTGGCGCGGGGGTCTATGCGACGGGAACCCCCAGACCCTCCTGTTCCTCCGACTATGGAGGCGGCGGTAGTCTGCTCAAGAGTGAGCGGGGCTCTGGTTGACGAAACGGAGAAAAGACTTAGAAAAGCATCCACTGAGGAAAAAAGAAAAAAAGAGCGTAAGGACCAGAACTTACGCTGAGACCGCTTGCGGCTGCTTCACCACTTTGCGGAAGCGGGCTGCCTTCGCAGCCGCCTCGTCCAGCTTGGTCGCCATCGCAGATCCCTTGGGTTTCTTCGGCCGGCCGCCGAAGAGAGTCGGCGCCGCCCGACGCTTCTGTGCGCCACCTCGCGCGGTCGGCCCGCCGGATGGGCCGCCGCCTTGGGGGTCGATCGCCGGCTGGCGGCGCAGAACGGGATCGACCTCATCATCATCGGGCTAGTCATCGAAGCCGGCGGTGAAGCCGGAGCCGCCTGTCTTGCCGCCGCCCCCACGACATCGTCGTCCAGGGCGGCCTCCCCCAAGTCAGCGTCGTCAGGGTCGTCCGCCTCGCGGTCGCGGGCGAACTTGCGCTCCGGCCCCGCGGTCCTGGCCGAAGGATGAAGATAGGGGTTCTTATTAAAGACAAGACGATTGGTCAAGAGTCGGCCAGAAAAGAAAATTCGGCAACAAAGAGGAAAGAAAGTTTACCCTCGGTGGTGGATTGGCGCGAGAGTATGGCACCTTGCCATACTGCCAGTCCTCGGTGAGCTTGCAGTTGGTGATGTAGTTCACCATGTAAGATACCTCATCGTGAGGCATCTCCCTGGTGCTGAGCCAGCTTGGGTCGAAGCGTCCGCTCATCTGACAGATCAGATGAGGGCAGCCCTGAAGAGGGAGTACCCGGCGCTCGACGAAGGCGGCGATCAAGTAGGGCCCGGTCAGGCGCTCTGACTAGATCAGCATCCGAAGCCGGGCGACGGCACCAGCTCCAGCCGGCGTCAGTGACCTGGCCCGGTAGGACCATGAGGCTGGCCTCCCAGGCGGCGGGCCGGCTACGTAATCCGGCAAGTTGACAGAATCGCCGTTTGGGGCAACGTTCTTCACATAAAAGTAAGACCGTTGCCAGAGCTTCACCGACTAGATCGGCGCGATAGGAGGGAATGGGTTGTCGGCGGTGGACCTCCTTATGGCAATGAAGGCGCCGCACGGAGCCAGCACGCCTGCGACGACAGTGCCGATCTTGGATTGGAAAAACTCCCCCCAGAGCTCGATGGTGGGGAGGACGCCGAGGAAACCTTCGCACAAGGAAACAAAGGCCGACAGCAGCACCACCGTGTTGGGGGTGAGGTGGTGCGGCTGGAGTTGATAGAAGTCAAGAAACGCGCGGAAGAAGCCGCTCACAGGGAGGCCGACGCCGCGCAGGCAATGCGAGTAGAAGATTACTCGCTCGCCTTCCTCCGGCGTCGGCGAAACCTCCCTCGCTAGCACAAGGCGGACTCGCACAAGATCTTCGCTCGGTAGCCGCCACGTCTTGTGGAGAAACTCGATGTGGTCGTCGCGAACGGTGGAGCCATCCCAAGAGCTCGACGTCGGAGCCATGGCGGTGAGCGCGGCGGCGGAGAGCGCTCGGCACGGAGGCAGCGAGCCTGTGGCACGCTGGGAAGGAGAAAGAATGGCGGAGAGGGAGCACAGCGGAAGGCGACCGCAGCGAGGAAGAAGAGGGACGAGGCAGGGCGAGGGCGAGCGTGCGAATGACTGCCGCTCCCGCTCCCCGACCCTACTTATAGCCTCATGCGGCAAAGCCGAGGAGGCAAGGCGTGGGGGAGCGTGGGATTAACTGCCCCCACTCCCCCATGACCCGCGATTATCGCGCCTTGATGGCGAGTGGGAACCGCCGCCGGAAGACGTGCGGTCGGTTCGGGCCACAGAAGATCCGCGCCCGGGCCGAGGCGCGGAAGTGGTGGTCCCCGGCCTGCGGCGGTGTCCCGTCACGTGTGTGGGCTGGCAGGCCCTTCCAGCCGAAGGGTGCCACATGGCGCGCGGAAAGCGGGCGGTCAGCCCGCCGCTTGGCTAATGCGCCAGCTGGTTCCCGCCTTCGGATTTTGAGGAGGCTTCGTCGAGAAGGCACGCGCAAGGGAGGCCGGCTCCTAGCTAACGGCTCTTCGGGATAGGAAGCTGGTCGAGCTTCTCGATTCCCCGTTTCAACCGCGAAGCCCAACCAGCTTCGAGGACTACTGTCGGAGTAAATGACCACGGGTAGCCTAGCCGGCTCCCTTTGGCCCTCAGAAAAAACAATGGGCCGACCGAGCCTTGAAGCACCTAAGACATAGGGCCGCCTTCTTCCGGCCGGCTACCACAAAGGCCGGCTGGAGAAAGGCGGCCCGGCCATAAACAACCTTCGGAGGACGCCACTATAGGGCCGACTCCAAGAAGCCGGCCCATGAAGGACCGACTCCAAGAGTTCGGCCCTCGAGGGGCCGACACCAAGAAGCAGACAGCTGTGGGCCGCACCCTAAAGTCCACCCCCCATAACAGTAACGAGACGGAGCGTGGCTACAGTGGGCCCTGCCACCCCCGAATCCCGGAACATGCATGGCTACAGTACGCCGTACAGGGCGGCCATCTCCTGTCCGGCGAAGCACTGTTGCCATGCAGATCGTGACGCCATCCACGACGGATTGCCAGTACGGCCCATAGGTGGCGGGCCCCTTCGGTCAGAGAGACATCCAAAGGCGGCCCGACCTCCCCCAGCCGGCCCAAGGCCGGGCCGGCTTTCTATAGCCGGCCTGCTCCCCCCTCGGGGCGCGCGCACCATTAAGCAGATAAGACGAGTTAAGGCTATAGTAGGAGCCCGCAAGGCGGCGGCACTTGAGCCATGCTTACCTTGACAAAGCCCTCGTCATTAGAGGCGAGGCAACAGTAACCAGCCCCCGATAAGACCCTCAAGCGGTGGGGCCGGCCTGTCGGCCGGTTGGTCGACAGCCGGCGGTACCCACCAGTAGGCGGGCCCCAGAAGCCGGCGGTCAAGGACACTAACGGCCTGGGCCCGCACCCAGCCGGATTACCATTGTACCTGGGGGTAGGCCTATATAAACCCCCCGGAGCACCCATGCAAAGGGTTGATCTCAGAGAGTTTTAGACACTACCATAGGAGAGAAGAGAGCTAGCCTTGCCCTTCTTCCTCCTCCCACCGAACAACTCAAGGAGCCTCTTGTAGCTTCTTATCGATCTAGTGATCACGCGGAGACCCCGCTGAGCAGGAGTAGGGGTATTATCTCCATGGAGAGCCCCCAACCTGGGTAAGATCCGCCGGCGTGCATGTCTTCGCCTTATCCCGTTTCCAGGCACCGGCGATGTCTTACTGGCTCCCATAATGATAAGCCATCCATTGGCATATGTCGCACCTACCACCCGACACTAGGAGGCGTCGTGCAGGGTAGCTATTTGAGTATGAGAGGCGTGCGATGAGACCCCTGCGCGTGCTTATCAGGAGGAGAGCCCTTTGACCTCCATCTGCCGTCCACCTCTCTCCCAAGGTCTCCATTAATGGCGCCCGAGCCTTTGTTTAATGGCGTGGCTATGTCTCACTCGACTGAGATTTAAGAGAGAAAAGAGAAAATCTGAAAGCACGGATCTTGATGTAAGATCCGACGGACCTATATAGCATCTACTGCGACTTATAGCAAGACTGATGAATATATAAGGACGATTAATTGTCTTACATAATTAGAAAGATAATTAAAAAGCCACATGCGGCTACGCCCGAAATACACAAGGGCAAAAGAAGAAGGAAGACAAGGATCTGGCTCGCTGCTCTCTACTTTCTTGATGCGTTGCTCCAGGCCGCGGGAACTAGTCTCCACGGCGAGCTGCGATGAGCTCTTTCGTGTCCTCAAGACGCTGCTTGAGAAGATCCACGGATTCCTCCACCAGCCTTTGGCGCTTGTTGCGGAGTATGTCATTCTCGCCCATAAGTTTCTTGACGATGACGCCGGTCCTCTTCAACAAGGCACTGGTCTCTTCCTGCTGGTCTGCACTTCGGATGATCTTCTCCCTCAGCAGGTCGCACTCGGCCTGGAGCCTCTCATTTCCCTCCCTTAGTTTCCAGATGGCGCCGGTAGCCTATTCAAACGAGGCTTTCATGTCGTCCTGCAACCTCGCCTAGCCGGAGATCTGATCCATCTGGGTATGGACGATCGCATGCATGCGCCTGTAACAGTCGTCGCCTGCCCGCGAGAAATTTTCCCAGGCCGCCGCGGCACGGTGGGACATATCTGCTGCATTCGCGGCATGGGCGGGACATCTCTGCTGCTTCCGCGGCGCGGCCGGACCAGTCTGCTGCATCGACGGTGCGGCGGGACCTCCGTGCTGCTTCAGCGGTGTGGTGGGACCTCTGTGCTGCTACTTCCGTGCGGCGGGACATGTCGGCTACTCTCGCAGCGAGGCGGGACATCTCTAGTGCTTCCGCTTCCATGCTCGCCTCTCCCTGGTGGCAATCTCTCGACCCAGAACTCACGCTGGCCTTGGCAGACGCGAGGGAAGGATGCTGAATGACTTGTTTGTTTTTGTGGATGAGGAGTTGAGGAGGAATGTGCAGTCATCTTGGCATACTAGTATTTATAACTGAGTACTAATACGCTCCTAAGTGGGAAACCGTTAAGGTTGTGATCGGTGTGAACAGGTTTGCAATTCAATATAGCATGGAGTAATTTGGAATTTGACGAGACGCAAGCTCAAAATTTATTGACGGTTCTAGTTTCAAAGAGCGGCACTATTCCCGGATTGAGTAGTTCTTTTTCTACTCGCTCCTTTCCGGTTTTATAGGGCTTATCTCAAAATTTTAATTTTTCCATTTTATAAGGCTCAATTTGGTTGTTCCCCAACACATGTTCAGATTCCAAGGTGCATTAAATCATTGCATGCAAGTATTAAGAGAAAATTGACCGATGCATGTACTTTATGTCTGCATGCATTGCAATTAATGCATTGATAAACATAATTTTCTAAGAAAAACAAGAGCATTAATTAGGTGCTTTTGCAAACTACAAAACATATTCCACCACTCACCATCTTGGTTGGTGAGATTTTTGAATTAAGCCCTATAAACCGGAAAGGAGGGAGTACTGCTGTGTACGTGCAATAACTGGCACCGTCGTATACATATCTTACGGTTAATGGGCGTTCGTCAGGAATAGCCGCGTGGCGAGCTCTAGGCTAGTCTTTTTTTCAGACGCATTAAACCTATCTCTCAGGACTTCTCGCACGCACCATCATGCAACCCACAAAAACTTGTACTCTGAGTTTAGTACGTTATACAGGAAGAGAAGAGGTGCACGCACGCAGTCATCCTTTCACACACGCGTCCGTTTTTTCTCGAAAAGGAGGATGATGACCCCCCGCTCTACATCTGGGAGTCACACACGCATCTGTAGCTATGAATTGTAGTGTTCTCAACCATCCAATTGGCTCTATCATGGATGTACCTATATACTAAAACATGTCTAGATACATTTATATTTTGACAAATGGAAGGCATGTATTGTGGGACGGAGGGAGTGCTTGTCATCAAAATGGATAAAAAGGGACGTATCTAGAACTAAAATACATCTACATACATCTCCTTTTATCCATTTTGATGACAAGTAGTACTTCTTACCCAAAGGAACTTTATATCCAACAGGCACAAAATATCCGTTCGACTGTTGGAAATTACTGATCTGGTGTCGAAGTAATTGTTGCATCGCCACCAAAACCCACCATTTCTTAAGCTAAAGTAGACCAAGGTAATCCCTATATTAGCATATTACTAAGATAAACAAAAGGCATTGTAGAAACATTTAGGACATGAGCTTGTCAATCTGAATGTGGAGGGACACCAGCTTAGCCCCGGCCAGCAGCTTGGGCGGTACTGTCAAGAAGGTCAGCTCCTGCACGCCGACGTCGCCGGGATCCTTGTTGCTTGTCACCTCCATTTCCACCTTGATGGCGTCGGTCGTGCCTTTGGGCTCCCCTGGCGGGCCGTTCGCCCACAGCTTGGCCATGTAGTGCGGCAGTGGGGACGCTCCTGCTCTGATGCAGACGACCGACACGGCGATAGGTGCGCCGATGTCGAGCACGCCACCAACCAAGAAAAACGCGCGGCCGTCCTCCTCCACGAACAGCAAGAGTCGTGGCTCCGACAGTGGCGCTTGCAGCTGGAGCACCTTGCCGTACTGGATCCTGTGCACGGGCATCGGATGCGCGATGCTGATGTGGTGGTAGAGCACCGGCGGTGGGCCTTCATAGCCCCAGACGGGCACGGGGCAGGGCGCGAGCGGACACATGCTCTATTGATCGGCGAGCTTGTGGTAAGTGATGTAGAGCCCACAGCCTTCGTGCGGGCACTCCACCCTCACCGACGAAAGGACGGAGTCCACCGCCGTGTTCCGCACATCGAAGCCACCACCCCGCTCGCACTTCTGGCACTGTCGCTGGTTCCCGGGGCGCTCGACGCGGCAGTCCGCGCAGGCCAGGTGCCCTCCCTTGCACTGCAGAAATCAATCGAACAACACATCAATCAAGAAACCTGCACCTTGCTCAATCAGCCAAACAGACGAGGTATATTCGAACCTCATACACTGGAGGCGTCAAGGGGCGAAGGCACAAGGGGCAGTGGAGCACGGTGAGGTCCATCGAGACCTTAGAGAGCTCCATCGTCGGGTCCTGTTCGGTCTGCATGATCTCACCCTCCTCGTGCACAACCATCTCTCGACTTGGGCCGTCGCATTACAAAGCTTTACCGTCACATATTTTATACTACTTCAAGGTGCATTAAATCAACACATGCAAGTATCAAAAGGAGAGTCACGACATGCATGCATGTGTTGTAATTAATGCATCGGTAAACGCAAATTATTGAAATATATCGAGTGCAGTGCTTTAATGTGTCGCGTCAACTCGTACATCAACGAGAAGTTGGGTGCGTGCGACCTATAACTGTCATCACTTTAGGTCTCCTTTTCGAACCGCGGCTATGCTTCACAGTACATATTTTTTCACGCATTTATCCTCCTATATGTACTCCTAGGCCATTTCCACGTGCTCCCATTCGCCGACATGTGGGACATAGAGCATCTGGGTCGTAGTGCATGCACGACTCGGAGCATATGCCGGGGTACTTTACGTTTTAGACCTCACGAATTACATGCAAACCCCCTACAGAAGAATAAATAAATGAATGAATTACTACATGAAACCGGATTAATTTCATGGAAACCGGAGCACGTTCATTAAATTTTGGACATAACACGTTTATAAAAAATGACCGGACCTAAACCAGTCTAAGGGACTCCTTGATTTTTTCCGCAAAAAAGGGCCTCTTTGATTCGCAGGATACTGAAAACACAGGAATGGGGAAAGTATGATGGCGATGAACCGAGACGAGGAGAACTCTAACTCAGGCCCTGTTTGGATCCCTATGTTAGAGTTAGTTTTAGTTAGTTGGGGCTCAAATAACCCAAAAGTATCCAAACATGATGGGTTAGTTGGATCTAACCCACCCCAAAAAACTAGCCCACACTAGAGGAGATTATTTGGGTAAGTTCTCCTGGGCCCACTAAAAAAATTAGTAAAAAAAGTTACCCCTCCCATTCAAACAGGATCCAAAGTAGTCAAATGATTGAGAAAGAATATTTATTGTCAATCTAACCCTACCATCCAAATAGCTTTTTGGTTAGAGTTAGTTTAGAGTTAGAATCTAACTCTAACCTCTAACTAAGTTAGAGTATCCAAACAGGGCCTCAGTTAGAGGTTAGAGTTAGATTCTAACCCTGAACTAACTCTAAACCAAAGAGGTGTATGGATGGCAGGGTTAGATTGACAATAAATGCTTATTCTCAATCATTTGACTACTTTGGACCCTATTTCCTACCGGATTTGGTGTGGCCGGCTCTTCTGTGGCCTCCTCCCGCTCATAATTGACATAAATGAACCATCTATACAAATCAAGCATGCAAAACATGATAATTTTTACTTTGTCCATACAAGTGAGATATCCCACTTAAACATACAAGTCGTCAATCAAGCTTCACAAAATAAGAAAACACTTCATGAAACAAAGCATGAGCTAACTCATCACGGAAGTCATTCACGATAGGGAGGGAGCCCGGAGCCCCTCACGCACCGAGGGAGGAGCTCGCCATCGTCGCTCTGGAGGAAGGCTCTGTATAGCCCAAGTCCCGGGAACCCCTCCAATGTCGGCCCTTGCGAGTTGAGGTCGACACTGGCATGGGTAGCAGGGCCGCTTGCCGCCAACTGGGAACTTAATCTTTGGGCCTCTAGAAATAATGCAAGCCTGTAACAAAAATACCAAGAAAGGTGAACTGAATCTTTGGGCCTCTAGAAATAATGCAAGCCTGAAACTGAAATACCTAGAAAGGTGAACTGAATCTTTGGGCCTCTAGAAATAATGCAAGCCTGAAATTGAAATACCTAGAAAGGTGAACTGAATCTTTGGGCCTCTAGAAAGATTTATTACCTCCTCAAGCAGCATCAAACAATTCCATGTGTGCACCACAAATCTATACCAAGTTTGATCAGGATCTACTTTTCCAAATCAAAATTAGCGCTAGAGCAAGCAAGATCAATTATATGGCCATGAGACAGAGAAGGAACAGACAAACTCACCCATCTCGCGACCTCCCTGGTAGATGCACCACCGCCGCGCACGACAGAGGGTGAAAAATGACTGGTGAAGGGGGAGCGGGTCGACCTTCGAAGGCCGGAGGGAGAGGGCGGTCGGAGTAGGGCGGCGGAGGCCGGAAGGAGAGGGCGGCCGAAGGAAAGAGAGGGCGAGCGGTGCTTGGGTGGGCGACCCTATGGGGAACAGAGAGGAGTCGTGCGAGAGGGGGGAGGGAGCGATCTGGTGCGGGCAGGGGAGATTTTTTAGTTCTCTTTTAGTGGGCCCGAGGATAACTAACCCAATTAGAACCTCTCCACCGTGCTAGTTTTTTTAGCTGGGTTAGAGCAAACTAGCTCAAACTAACCCCTCTTGTTTCGATAATTTGAGGCTATTTCAACCCAAACTAGCTCTAACTCAGGGACCCAAACAAAGAGGAGTGTTACTGTACATGCTACAGTGTGGACCGTAGCACATTATTTTTTATGGCCATATCACCACATTGTTTTCTACTGCTGGTTCACTGGGCTACCGTGGTTCACACTGCTGGTTCACTAGGCTGTCGTGGTTCGCACTGCTGGTTCACTGGGCTGCCGTGGTTCGCACTCCTCCGACCTGAGTAGTAGTAGGGCATGTAAATTGGTTCTATCTTAGCAATGCCACGTAGGATAAATGATGAAGTGGAGGAGAGAGAAATCATAAGAGAAGGCTTGTCTTCTCTTAATTAAGAGAAGGCAAGAGATGATCTCTTAACACAATATGTGTCACCATGTTTTTAGGAATAACTAGTTATTGAAGATGAGGCTAAGAGATGACCCATTGTAGACATGTTTTTCTTGTCAGCTCTAAATTACATGCAATATTTAAGATAAGGCTACCTTATCGACCATTGTACATGCCCGTAGTACTAGTATATACCGCATCATTCTTTGCTCCTTCTTACTACTCCGACATGTGGGAGAGCCAGCATCCGGGTCGATGTGTCATGCACCAGATTAGAGCGCGGAACAGAAGGGGGGCATCACCCCGGTCGGAGCGCCAGTAATTGATGACTATAGTGAGTGGTCATATCACAAGTCTTTCCAGCAGTAACGCGCCGTCAAATCACACAACCCGACCTTTCCAGCAGTATGTTTGAGAATCTGCCACTCACTCACCCTCCTCGCCTCTCTGTCAAACCGCCTACCCGAAAACTGCCGCGCGTACTGCCCGGGAAAAGCCCCGCCCTCAACTTTTAACTACGCGAAAATAGTTCGAGCTTGTTCGTTCTATATAAATACAGTACTTACTGTATGTTTATTCACCCGTGGGGTTGTTCAATGAATGTAGGGGTAGGGAGCACAAGTGAACAATGCTGTAGTACTACTACTAGTAGTAAGGAGGAGTCGTACAGTAGTCACCTTAAATAGAGAGTTTCTTTTCTTTAATGCCACGTACACAAATTGAAACACTTGTTGTGGAGAGAAAAAAGATAATCACTCCACTATATATGGACGCAGGGGCCTGAGCACTTGCTTTACTGGGGTTGCTCTCTACATTCTCTCATCCTCTCCAGATATAAACAAGATAGCGGTAGCAACATTTTCTCTCTGCTCACCGCTGGTCACAGATCCGGCTGGATCCCTTCGGCCGGTGTGTGTAGAGGACAAAAAGGTGCATCGTTCACGTGGTCATCGCCGCCGAGGGAGGAAACCCACAGCTGCCGGAGGGGCTCGATCCTCTGCCCGTGCCGTTCTCTCCGACACAGCACCAGCTTGGGAGGTCCTCCGACCCTTCTTCCTCCCTGCCATATTGTCCGCAGATCCGACCTACCGCCGCCGACATCCCGGCGACCCTCAGGTATAAGTTCTTCGAAAGCGGCCTTGCTCTACTGCCCCAGCTCCCCACGTGTCTGCATGTGCATCTTTTTCTACTCCCATCAGCTCTTCCAAAGCCACCTAAATTTTTAGTATTATTAGAGGTAAAGCTACTTCATGCATTCGAATCTAGGACTTTGTTCAAACAACGAAGAAAGGGGGGAAAGTTGTAGCATGAATCTAGGACTTGACTCAAAGAGGAAATAATATGGTGAAAGTAGTAGATACCGGATACCCAACCGGTCTCTTGGTTGAAAAGGGAAATAATGGGAAAACGTAGTACAAATTGGATAAGGAACAGATCTATTATTGGTTGAAAAAAGGATAGAAAGTGGCGGCTGGTGGACAAGTCAACAGAATATGTCCAGGATTAGATTTGCTGCCATCACATAGTAAAAGGTCTCCAGGATTATATTTGCTGCCCTCACATAGTAAAAGGTCTCGAGGATTAGATTTGTTGCCCTCACATAGTAAAAGGTCTCTAGGATTAGATTTGCTGCCCTCACATAGTACAAGGTCTCCAGGATTAGGTTTGCTGCCCTCACATAGCATGAACAAACTCGGCATCACCACTTTATGCCTTCTTGTAGGTACATTGTGCTGATGCGTCCACTGTCGCATGGCCTTATATCAACCTTTTGCTGTTGTTAATGTAAGGGAGCATGTAAAATGAAGCGATCACACTGTTACCTTAGGGACATGTCTAACCAGTGTTATTGTTAATCTAATGCCTCCAGTGATAAGATGCAATTAAACTATGTTACAAATGGCACTCCTGTTGTTTTCCCCAGTATGATAAGTAAGTTGCTCCTTTACGCTGCTGAATGTCCTGGTGTCCCCAATTTCCCATGCCCTTAAACCAACTATTTAGCTGCTATTGATTTACTGTGTCTGGTAAACAAGCAATGCCACCATTAAAGTAATCCCATATTTGAGGAATCTCATTGTTGATCGTAATGCTTCTGGTAACATGAAGCATTGCTGACTTTTTAAAATTTCTACTGTCCTTGCGTGATTGCTTCTTTTCATTTTGTATATGTTCCGTATATTCTTATTGACCAGCAACTGTTTACTTTCTATATTTTTGTGCAGATAGGGATATCCATTTCACCTTGTTGCTATTTTGACCTTTTGGTGAACTGCACAAAACACTTTTCTTTGGAATGAGTGTCTTGTGCAGTTCAACTAAAATGTCACGTGGGCAACATCTCTCAATTTTGGTGGAACTGCACAAAATGGTGATTGGAGTTTCCGAAATCTCCATCAAGTTCTGCTGGTAATCTCGTGCAACATTTTATTAGCCTTTGCAAGATGGAGTCGTCACCGTCACCACAATGGCACTTTATTTTAGTGGAATTTCACAAAAGGATAAGAAAATTATAGTTGCACCTTACATGAGCCGGACAGCCGACCTTAATGTTCCTCAATTTTAGTGCAACTACTAAAGAAGAACCTGCCAGCTCACGAGAGCAAGTACTTCTTGCTAGATGAATGATGCAATCTTTGCTTCATTTCAGGTGAACTGCAGAAAAAGGCGCATGAATTGAATCATGGAACTCCGGGCAGACCTCATCCTAGTGGAGCTGCAGGTTGAGTTCAAGGAGGCCGCTATTAAAGCAAAATCATGCTCTCCTGTCTCCTTGTTTGTGCTGTGCAAACATGAATACTCAACTACAGATGTTGTGACGGTCAAGAGCATTCGCCAAGTTCTTTGATTGTATGACATGGCTAGCCAAGATGGATTTAATCCCGATATTCACTTTATCAAAAGGCTCTAATGGGTTGGTTCTAAATCTTGCAAGCTGGGAATCAATGAGATGTGTAGGCATCTTTGTTGTACTTATTATTTGAATCTTATTTGTTGGTTCTGAATCTTGCAAGCTGGGAATCAATGAGATGTGTAGGCATCTTTGTTGTACTTATTATTTGGATCTTATTTGTTGGTTCTAAACCTTGCAAGCTGGGAATCAATGAGATGTGTAGGCATCTTTGTTGTACTTATTATTTGGATCTTAGTTGTTGGTTCTGAATCTTGCAAGCTGGGAAACACGACATGAAGATGCAGAGGACAACAACCATAACAAACAGTTCAAACTTGGTAGTATTATCTTTGTGAAAGTGCAACAAATGTGCTGATCGTGTGCATCCTGAGAATAATAATTCTAATTGTTGTGCATGTTGATCTTGTGGCACTGATAGAACGAGCCAATGCATTGCTTGTTTTAAGTATAAAATTCTATTGAAGCTAATTAAATTTAAGTGACCACTAACTCCTGTTATTATAGTACCAATACAGACCCGCTCGTGAACTGACGTGTGGCCGGAGTAGGTTTCATAATGGAGGCGTTTGAATGCGCCGAGGGTGCATCTTCTGCCGGGCGTGCAGCGGACGAGGGAGGGGTAGTAACTGTTGTCGCCTGTACACACTCAGCTTACTATTGAATCCAGTTCCCCAAGAGCTAAAAAACGAACTGCTGTCACCGCCTACACACTCGTTCACTTGAAGAGACTCCAATGGCGATCCGAGGGGTGAGCCTGCTGGATATGGACTTCAGCAAGGAGTTCCCCTTTGAGTTTGCCGTTCAGTCCTACGGCTGCACCAAGTTTAATGTGATGTACACCAACGATACGGACTTGGTGAAGCTCTGCCTCACCTTAGTCCTATGGCTGCACTAGGTTCTGGAGCATTCACCCGTTTCATCGGCAGCACCCACTGCACCTTCGCTACGATGGAGAGAAGGAAGAACGTGATGATTTGGCCATCTGGCGCAACAAGCTTGTCGACATCCAGAAGCAATACAAGATCATCAACAACGGGCAGGAGAAGGACTCCGTGGTTGACCTCGCTGAGACCATCATCGACCCCTGATACGCCAACATGAAAGAAGACGACCTGAACACGTGGGAGGTACCTCTGAATCTAGCCTACATAACCTACACGTCCAAGGACGCATACGCATGCTACGACATGTACAGGCAGATCTTGGACATGAGGGCATGTTTATGTTTTTATAACATTTCTCCATCTAGCCCAACATGATATTTTCACCCAGCCCAGCAGTCCGCGGATTTCGAGAAAAATGCAAATGGGATTTAAACGGGCTGCATAGATGCTACATAGTTGTTTCACCCAGCCCACCAAATGGACTAAAAAAACAAATGGACTGGCTGACATGTGGGCCAGTAGGTCGAAGCCTAAGAAGGCGTTGGATTTACATCCAACGGCCGGCATTCTTCTTCAATCTCCCGTCTTCTTCCCCCAGCGCTGCCGGAACCGCCTACTCCAGCCTTCCGCGTCCAGCGGCGTTGTTTTGCGCTCCTCAGCAAAACGCTACCCCGCCGACGGCCAGGCCATCCCTCCACTCTGCACCTCCTATTATTCTCTGCCGAGAGGCCCACCCCGCACCCGAACCAGTCAAGTTTCCCACTCCTCTCCATCTGCGACTCCACTGCCGTGTCTTCCCCATCTCTGGGTCGTTCCAGTCTGGGGCCTTGATACATCTCCGTCGTATCTACTTTTCCAAACACTTTTGCCCTTGTTTTGGACTCTAACTTGTATGATTTGAATGGAACTAACCCGGACAGACGCTGTTTTTAGCAGAACTGCCATGGTGTTGTTTTTTGTGCAGAAAATAAAAATTCTCGGAATGTCCTAAAACTCCACGGAACACCTTAGAAAAAATAAAGAAAAATCCTCGCAAAAGATGAAGACCAGGGGGCCCACACCCTGCTCACGAGGGTGGGGGCGCCCCCTGGGCGCGCCCCCTACCTCATGGGCCCCCTGGTGGCCCTCCGACGCCAACTCCAACTCCATATATTGGCTTTCGGGGAGAAAAAAATCAGAGAGAAGAAATCATCGCGTTTTACGATACGGAGCCGCCACCAAGCCCTAATCTCTCTCGGAAGGGCTGATCTGGAGTCCGTTTGGGGCTCCGGAGAGGGGGATTCGTCGCCGTCATCACTGTTGGTGTCAAAACCGGCGGATCTCAGGTAGGGGGTCCCGAACTGTGCATCTAGGCGGATGGTAACAGGAGACGAGGGACATGATGTTTTACTCAGGTTCGGGCCCTCTTGATGGAGGTAAAAACCTACGTCCTGCTTGATTAATATTGATGATGTGTGTTACAAGAGTGGATCTACCACGAGATCAAGGAGGCTAAACCCTAGAAGCTAGCCTATGGTATGATTGTCGTTCGTCCTAAGGACTAAAGCCATCCGGTTTATATAGACACCGGAGAGGGCTAGGGTTACACAAAGTCGGTTACAATGGTAGGAGATCTACATATCCGTATCGCCAAGCTTGCCTTCCACACCAAGGAAAGTCCCATCCGGACACGGGACGAAGTCTTCAATCTTCTATCTTCATAGTCTTGGAGTCCGGCCGATGATGATAGTTCGGCTATCCGGACACCCCCTAGTCCGGAACTCCCTCAGTAGCCCCTGAACCAGGCTTCAATGACGACGAGTCCGGCGTGCATGTTGTCTTCGGCATTGCAAGGCGGGTTCTTCCTCCGAATAATTTATAAAAGTTTGTGAACACCAGGATAGTGTCCGGCTCTGCAAAATAAATTCCACATACCACCGTAGAGAGAATAATATTACACAAGTTCGATCTGCTGACGTATTCTGTGGCGTGACATCACACCATTACCAAGCCTTTACTTGAATTGTTTTTATTGTTCCACCTCCGCGCGTTTAGCGAGGCGGTTTCCTTGGCACGTCTTGTCGAAGCAGAGATCATGTTCCCCTTATTCCGGGATTCTCATCAATACAGACGTGGGTAACCCAACCGCGCCATTGATTGTGACGCTTAGGAGATAAGCGAGTTTTACCAGGCCGGTGGGGACACATGTTTTTGTCCGCCCATATAAGGGGATAAAGATCTAACCCTTTTTACCTGCGCCTTCTTCCTCCTTAGCTTATCCATCTCCGCGAACTCGAGCTCCAGCGCCCAAGTCCGCACTTCTCACCTCAACCTTCTCCAACTATGTCCGGAGCGGGAGGCAAGTGGATGGCCTCCTCCGTCACGGAGGGGCAGATCCAGAAGTTGCGCGACGCCGGATACTTGTCCAGCGATATCGCGCACCGGCTCCCCGACGAGGGAGAGCTCATCCCCACCCCCAGGCCCCGTGAGAGGGTAGTATTTCTTCCCCATTTCCTCCGCGGACTGGGCTTCCCACTTCATCCCTTTGTCCGGGGGCTCATGTTCTACTACGGCCTAGATTTCCATGATCTGGCCCTGAATTTTATCCTCAACATCTCGGCGTTTATCGTCGTGTGCGAGGCCTTCCTCTGCATCCAGCCCCACTTCGGCTTGTGGCTCAAGACCTTCAGTGTCAAGCCGAAGGTTGTGAAGGGCAGCCAAGCGGAGTGCGGAGGCGCCATGGTGGGCAGGATGTCCCATGTTACGTGGCTGGAGGGCACTTTCGTGGAAACCATCAAGGGGTGGCAATCGGGGTGGTTCTACATCACCAAGCCGCGTGACCCTGATTGGGCAATGGCCCCCGAATTCAGATCCGGCATCCCTACACGGCTCACCTCCTGGAAAGAGAGTGGCCGGATCTGGGGGGATTCGCAGGAGATGACCGGACTCCAAGCCTGTATCCAGAAGCTGGTGGACAAGAAGCTCAAGCTTGTCAACGTAGTCCAGGTCATGCTCATCCGCCGGATTCTCCCGTGCCAACGACGAGGCTTCAACATGTGGGAGTTCGATCTGGCGCAGCACCAGACCCTGAGCGGGCTCTTCGACACTACGTACGAAGATGTCTGGAAGGTGCTGTTCAAGGGCACCGAGGCTCCCGCATCCGCTACCGAAGATCGCGGATTCCGCTCGCAGCGTCCAGCTGACGAGGTAAGTGATTTTGCCATTTGTTTTCCATAGTTTGACTCTATGTGGGATCTAAACTCCCTTTGCCTTTGACAGGACTGGCTGGCGAAGGCCGAACGGACTATCTGTCCGGCCCCATTGCCAGAGGACCCAGCGGACGCCCGCCTAACGGGGCTGCTGGCTCCGGCACCCCACGTGGTGCCGGAGAAGAAGGCCAAGAAGAAGGCCACGGGGACTCAGAAGAGTTCCCGTTTTCAGGTGCTATCGGATGATGAATCCGAGGCCGACTCCTCCCACCAAGGCGAGGAGGAGAAGAAGAAAGCCTCTCCCCCAGCGGGGGCAGGGAAGAAAAGGAAGGCCTCCCCAACAAGGGAGGCCGAGGGGTCCAAGAAGGGAAAAACTGTTCCCCCGGACTGCTCCGCCAACGCCAGTGACGACAACGAGGACTGGCCTCCAACGGCCAAGCCCCTGGCGAGATCGTAAGTATACGAACTTCCGAATAACTTCAAGGTTTTTCCTTTTCGCCACATAATGTCTTTTTAATGCCGCATACAACCCTGCAGTCCGCCCAAGGATGATCTTCCCGCTTCGTCGAGCGGGTCCTTGGGTGCATCGGATATGGATTCCCTTCTGACTGCCTCCACCCCTCGCGCCGCGGACGATGCCGAGGTGGGATCCCACGAGAGGACCCACCAGGAGGGGGAGGCCCCAGAGGTGTCGCAGGACAACCTCCCGGACTTTGCACCGGACTCGGCCCCGGAACCCACAGTGGCTTCGGAGTCCGGCGAGCGACCCCTTCGTAAGAAGGGCAAGACTATGATGCCGGCTGCCTCCGTCCAACCGGAGGCGCCGGATAATTTGCTGGAGGCGCTTAATGGCGCCTCCATTGAAGAGGAACACCACACTGTTATGAGTGCGGTGATTCAGAAGGTTCAGCTCGCCAAGAGCGGGCTGACCGAAGCCTGCAGCAGCCTCTTAACAGGCTTTGAGGTAAGAATTTCAATATATGTAAAAAGGTTCCGCATAGACAGTAGCCCCTGATGCTCGGTTCGGTGTTCGGAAAGAAAAGCCGGACTGAGGATCTTAAAAAGATATACGCAGGAGTCATAAAAAATATGTCAATATGGGATTGCAGGCTGCGCTGCTGACCTCTGCCGCACTGACTGCGAAGGTCAATAATTTGAAGGAAAGCCTCGAGCAGTCCGAGAACCAGCTCGGCCGTGCCAAGAAGCAGCTCGAGGACAAGGAAGGTGAGTAACACCTTATTAAAATTGTACCTTACAGAAAAGGATTTTGGTTGCAAAAAGAATGACAAGGATAACATGGGTATTGCAGGGGCCACTAACGAGGTGGTGACCCTGAAAGAGGCGGTGGCCGCGGCCGAACGCAATGCGGTCGCGGAGCGCACCGAGCGAGAGAAGCAAGAGGCGCGGGTGGCGGAGGTACAGCAAGAGCTCCAGGATCTCGTGAAAAAACATGAGAGCCTGGAGCGTGACTCGAAGACTCGAGAGTCTGAGCTTGCAACGGCTCTTGAGGGTGCCAAAGCGCTAAGGCCAAAGCCTACAAGGCCCTCCAGGAGATTGAGGCGGTGAAGAAAATAGCAGCGGGTAAGGCATTTTTCATGCAAAGTAAGCATGTGAGTGTTAATTACCTGTTGCTTATCCAAATTCGGAGCTCTCCAGGAGCGTTCGCAGATCTTCCTCGCAGCGTGTCCGATGCTGCCGCATTCTACCGGGCCGAGGAGGGGAGCTCGATGGAGAAGGTCTTCTGGTCTCGGTATGCTGAGGCCGGACATCCGGTACCCCTTAGCGACCAGCTGAAGCAGCTGGTCGAGCTCCACAAGGCGGCCAAACAGGCCATGAAGGGCCTCATAGTTCGGCTGTGGCCTAAGGAGGCCATGCATGGGAGCTACTTTAGCCTGGTCCGGCGGCTGGTGGATGCATGCCCATGGGTTGAAGTCATCAAGCACTCCGCCTGTATTGAGGGTGCCCGTCGGGCCCTTGCCCGCGCAAAGGTGCACTGGGGCAAGATGGATGCCCAGAAGCTTGTGACGGACCCGCCACCAGAGGGCAAGGAGCATCGCACGCCCGAGATGTATTATAAGAGTGTGCTGAAGGGCGCCCGCACTATTGCGGGGGAGTGCTCCAAAGATGTAATTTTTTAGTAGACTCGCATTTTGTTATCATGTGTGCTGAAAACTTAGTTCATATGCGCTAAGCAACACTTGTTAATTTAAAATATTACCTTCTGTGCGGCTGTTTATCAAATCTGAGAGATGGCAAGTCGTCGGCTTCAGCCCCCATGCCACGAGTGCTGGGGTGTTCGGGATAAACTTGAGCACTCTTGTTCCCATTTTTGGGTCCATCTAGGGAGGCGCTCAACACAGCGAACAAGGCAACCGGACTTATAATGCTTGAAGACTCTCACTTAGCCATAGAATTCTATAATTTTAAATTTCGGCGAAGCCCCTAGTCTTCGGAAGGCCAAATTTGGGGCGCTATCCACGCCTGGGCCGGACAGGATCCGGCTCCTCGCTCTAAGCGCCATAAGTCTTTAAGGACTCGCAAAAAACCTCTCGAACAGCGACCGGCTCTCGCCTCATCATGACGGTCAGTTTTAGTTTTCTCCACTGAGGCGTTAACCCAGCTCAACTGGGGCGCAATCGCAGTGGTTCTCCCAGTGCTACCTTAGCCGATATAACGGAACATAAGGTACCAAAACATGGGAGCCGGGCAAACCCAACTATTGACCCAAGACATGATTTGGAGCCGATGCATATAGTGCTATAAGTTCGGGGTGCCGCACTTGTGAATGTGTTCGGACTTATCACACCATGCTGCGGGAAACATAAGCCCCTGGTGTGTTTTTAGCCGTACCAAAGTGTACGGATGTGACATGTCATAAATGAACATATGTATAAAAAAGAAATGCAATTATAAGCAAAAAGGTGCTGCATTGTTTTATTCAGTAAGTGCTGCTGTGAATGCAGAACGATACAAATAGTGCGATAAGCAAGGGATAGGACTTGTTAAACATATCCCCCTCCAAGGGTAGGCTACGGATTGGTGTATAAAAATGCTCGTAATGGAGACCACCTGTATATTCATTGTAGCCTTTATGCTTCCCTGGCTGTTGCATCGTGAGTTCGGCAGGTCTGCTGCCGGACAGGGCCTTTGACGAATGGAGTCCTGTGGGTAAAAAAGAAAAAGGAAAAAGAAAAAGAACGACACACTTGAGAGCCCCTGGTGTGGTTGAGCCGCAGTCTGGGCCTATCGTGGTCGTGCCCCTCTCCCCATGCCCATGGTATCTTCAGAGCGTAATGGTGTACGCGAGGGACCTGTCTTGATGTTTTACAGGGGCTGGGGTTCGGGCCGCACTACTACGCGTGCTCGGAACGTGCCATATGGTCTTGTTGAATGTTACTCCGGGCGCGCTTAGCTGTGTCCGGCCGCTTAACGGCCGGACTCGAGAATTGCCTTAAGAGGCTGCATTGCACTTCTGCCGCGAGAGCCACTGTATGTTCCTCCGTGCGGAGAGAACGTTTAGTGTTTCCCATTGACCGTGATGACTCCTCGAGGGCCTGGCATCTTGAGCTTGAGGTATGCGTAGTGCGGCACCGCGTTGAACTTTGCGAACGCAGTACGTCCGAGTAGGGCGTGATAGCCACTGCGGAACGGGACTATGTCGAAGATTAACTCCTTGCTTCGGAAGTTATCCGGCGATCCGAAGACCACTTCCAGTGTAATTGAGCTTGTACAATTGGCTTCTACACCTGGTATGACGCCTTTAAAGGTCATCTTGGTAGGTTTAGTCCTTGAGGGGTCTATGCCCATTTTGCACACTGTATCCTGATAAAGCAGGTTCAGGCTACTGCCGCCGTCCATTAGGACTCTGGTGAGGTGAAATCCATCGACGATTGGGTCTAAGACCAATGCGGCGAATCCGCCATGGCGGATGCTGGTGGGATGGTCCCTTCGGTCAAAAGTGATCGGATAGGAGGACCATGGATTGAACTTCGGGGCGACTGGCTCCATCGCGTATACATCCCTTAGCGCACGCTTCCGCTCCCTTTTGGGTATGTGCGTTGGGTATATCATGTTTACCGTCCGCACCTGTGGGGGGAAGCCCTTCTGTCCTCTGTTGTTCGGCGGCCGGGTCTCTTCCTCGTCATCACTATACAGCCCCTTGTCATTGTTTTCAGCAATTAACTTGCCTGCCTTATTGAATACCCAACAATCCCTATTGGTGTGGTTAGCTGGCTTTTCGGGGGTGCCGTGTATCTGGCACAAGCGGTTGAGTATTCGGTCCAAATTGGACGGACCCGGAGTGGTTCTTTTGAATGGCTTTTTCCGCTGACCAGGTTTAGAGCCTCTGAATCCGGCATTGACTGTCGTATCCTCACTATTGTCGCTGTTAGTGCGGCGTTTGTTTTTGTTATGACGTGGCCTGCCATTTCGGTCCTTGAAATCCGGACTGCCAGAATTTTTGCTGAGGTTGTTGCTGCATGCTAGCCAGCTGTCCTCACCCGCGTAGAAGCGGGTCATGAGTGATGTGAGGGCTGCCATGGATTTCGGCTTTTCCTGTCCCAGGTGCCGGGCAAGCCACTCGTCGCGGATATTATGCTTGAAGGCCGCGAGGGCCTCCGCATCCGGACAGTCGACGATTTGGTTTTTCTTGGTTAAGAACCGTGTCCAGAATTGTCTGGGCGATTCGTCTGGCTACTGAATTATGTGGCTTAGGTCATCAGCGTCTGGTGGTCGCACATACGTGCCTTGGAAGTTATCGAGGAATGCGGCTTCCAGGTCTTCCCAACTCCCAATTGACTCTCCTGGCAAGCTGTTAAGCCAATGCCGGGCTGGTCCTTTAAGCTTGAGGGGGAGATATTTGATGGCGTGAAGATCGTCACCGCGGGCCATGTGGATGTGAAGAAGATAGTCTTTGATCCAAACCGCGGGGTCTGTTGTGCCATCGTAGGATTCAATATTGACGGGTTTAAACCCTTCAGGGATTTGATGATCCATTATTTCATCTGTGAAGCATAGTGGGTGTGCGGCGCCTCTGTACTGGGCGATATCACGACGGAGCTCAAGGGAGCTTGGTCTATTTTGTTCGGCCCGGCCGGACTTACTGTGTCCGGCGCGACGGTTATCATCACGTATCGTGGGGTGCCCACGCGATCCATAGATCGATCTTGATTGTCTTGCCTTATCCTCCAATATATCTCGCAAGTCCGGAGCGTTCCCTTGTGGCCGTGTGCTTTTCGAGCGATGCCGGGGTACGGGTCTATTAAAGGCCTGGAAGCCTCTCTGTCGCGACCACGGGGTGGTCGGTCAGCCGTATTGTCTCCTGGTGATGCGGGTTCATATGCTTCCTCCTCTAAGCGGGGGAGCAGCTTGCGTTTAGGATAGCTTTTGGAGGGGCGTTCGAGCTCATGCTCTTCGGCCGCGAGGACTTCAGTCCATCTGTCGGCTAGCAGATCTTGATCAGCTCTAAGATGTTGCTGCTTTTTCTTGAGGCTATTCGCCGTGGCCATAAGCCTGCGTTTAAAACGCTCTTGTTCAACGGGATCCTCAGGCACGACGAATTCATCGTCGTCGAGGCTTGCTTCGTCTCCGGAGGGAGGCATATAATCCTATACCTCTTCTTCTGCCGCTCTCTCATGAGGGCTGGCGTCTCCATCCTCCTGCGCTGGATCTTGCTGGAGTGGGTTGTCTTCGGCACTGTCCGATGTATTGTTATCTCCGGTGCCGGAATCTTCATTCTTGCTGTGGCGGGATTTAGAGCGGCGCCGCTGACGCCGGCGCTTGGGCTGTTTCTTGGAGGGGTCATCCTCCTCTGTTCCTTCGCCATTCCCATCCTTTGGGATATCCACCATGTATATGTCATATGATGAGGTGGCTTTCCAGTGCCCGATAGGTGCTGGTTCTTGTTCGTCTCCGGCATCGTCGTCCATACCGTTGATGTCTTCGGAGTCGTAGTCTAGCATGTCGGTTAGATCGTCGACATCGGCTACCAAGTAGGTGGTGGGTGGGCTTTGAATTTCTTCGTCGTCCGCATCCCAACCGTCCTGGCCGCAGTCCGGCCAGGGCTCTCCTGATAACGAGAGATACTTTAGCGAACTCAGGATGTCGCCGAAAGGTGAGTGTTGAAAGATGTCCACTGCGGTGAACTCCATGATCGGCGCCCAATCGGATTCGATCAGAGGGGGCGCGGGAGGTTCGGAGTCCGGCAAGGAGTCCGGTACCTCGGAGTCACGAGCTTTATGAGGGACAAGGTCAGTGTTCGGCTCTATCGCCGTAGAGGTCGCAGCCCCCGAGGCGGTGTCTGGCCATCCATCCTCGATCTGCGCAGCCGGCTCCGAATTGAAGATCGGAGCGGGTTCAAGTGCGGCCTCCAGGGTATTGCCCAGCTGTAGGGCTAAATCATGCCCGCCGTGACAGTGCGGCACGCTCGGCTGTGGCTTGAATCCATCGAGGATCAAGTCCCGCCGGATGTCAGTCGTGAAGTTCAAACTTCCAAACCTGACCTGACGGCTAGGGGCGTAGCTTTCGATCTGCTCCAGATGGCCAAGCGAATTGGCCCGCAGTGCGAAGCCGCCGAATACGAAGATCTGTCCGGGGAGAAAGGTCTCACCCTGGATTGTGTTGTTGATGATGGTCGAAGAAGCTATCGAGCCTATCGGTGACGACACAGAGGAACTCTCAATGAAAGCACCAATGTCGGTGTCAAAACTGGCGGATCTCGGGTAGGGGGTCCCGAACTGTGCGTCTAGGCGGATGGTAACAGGAGACGAGGGACGCGATGTTTTACCCAGGTTCGGGCCCTCTTGATGGAGGTGAAACCCTACGTCCTGCTTGATTAATATTGATGATGTGTGTTACAAGAGTGGATCTACCACGAGATCAAGGAGGCTAAACCCTAGAAGCTAGCCTATGGTATGATTGTCGTTCGTCCTAAGGACCAAAGTCATCCGGTTTATATAGACACCGGAGAGGGCTAGGGTTACACAGAGTCGGTTACAATGGTAGGAGATCTACATATCCGTATCGCCAAGCTTGCCTTCAACACCAAGGAAAGTCCCATCCGGACACGGGACGAAGTCT
This sequence comes from Triticum dicoccoides, assembly GCF_002162155.2. Lineage (NCBI taxonomy): Eukaryota > Viridiplantae > Streptophyta > Magnoliopsida > Poales > Poaceae > Triticum > Triticum dicoccoides. Next base: position 589,358,633 of record NC_041383.1, on the reverse strand, counting down.
TCAATCTTCTATCTTCATAGTCTTGGAGTCCGGCCGATGATGATAGTTCGGCTATCCGGACACCCCTAGTCCGGAACTCCCTCAGTCACCATCAACCATCCTCCATCACCAATTTCATGATGCTCACCGCCATGCCTGAGTAATTGCATCATAGGCTTGCTAGACGGTGATGGGTTGGATGAGATTTATCATGTAATCGAGTTAGTTTTGTTAGGGTTTGATCCCTAGTATCCATTATGTTCTGAGATTGATGTTGCTATGACTTTGCTATGCTTAATGCTTGTCACTAGGGCCCGAGTGCCATGATTTCAGATCTGAACCTATTATGTTTTCATGAATATATGTGTGTTCTAGATCCTATCTTGCAAGTCTATAGTCACCGACTATGTGTTATGATCCGGCAACCCCGAAGTGACAATAATCGGGACCACTCCCGGTGATGGCCATAGTTTGAGGAGTTCATGTATTCACTATGTGCTAATGCTTTGTTCCGGTTCTCTATTAAAAGGAGGCCTTAATATCCCTTAGTTTCCAATAGGACCCCGCTGCCACGGGAGGGTAGGACAAAAGATGTCATGCAAGTTCTTTTCCATAAGCACGTATGACTATATACGGAATACATGCCTGCATTACATTGATGAACTGGAGCTAGTTCTGTGTCACCCTATGTTATGGCTGCTACATGATGAACCACATCCGGCATAATTATCCATCGCTAATCCGGTGCCTACGAGTTTTCCATATACTGGTTCTCGCTTATTTACTTTTCCGTTGCTATTGTTACAATCACTACAAAATACCAAAAACATTACTTTTACTGTCTTTACTTTTGTTACTGTTACCACCACTATCATATTACTTTGCTACTAAACACTTTGCTGCAGATACTAAGTTTGCAGGTGTGGTTGAATTGACACCTCAACTGCTAATACTTGAGAATATTCTTTGGCTCCCCTTGTGTCGAATCAATAAATTTGGGTTGAATACTCTACCCTCGAAAACTGTTGCGATCCCCTATACTTGTGGGTTATCAAGACTATTTTCTGGCGCCGTTGCCGGGGAGCATAGCTCTATTCTTTTAGTCACTTGGGATTTATATCTGCTGGACACTATGAAGAATTTGAAAGATGATCGAACTACTATTTTGCCCTCAACTACGAGGGGAGGTAAGGGATTGCCATCTAGCCTTGCACTAGATTCTCCTTATGTTATGAGTAAGTTTGCGACACCTCAACCTACTACTACTATTGATTCTGATATGTCGCATGTTATTGATGATGCCACTTCTGCTATGCATGATACTTATGATGAAACTACTTCTATGCTTGATACTACTGTGCCACTTGGTGAATATCTTGATGAGCAAATTTCTAGGTCTAGAGAAAGAGAAATTATTGAACCTGAATACGATGATGTTAGTGATGATGAACCCATGCCTGCTATTCCTGAGGGTTATCTTTTTGATGCTGAATCTTCTGCAGCTATTTTTGCTTGCCAGGATAGACAGGAACTTAATAGGTTGCTTGTTAAATGGAGTAAAGAATCTTTTAGAGGTAGAATGAAACCCGACCCTGCTTTTGCTACTTCATCTATCTGTGTTCCTGATCAGGACTATTATGATTTTTCTATTGACCCAGATATAATTACTTTGGTTGAATCTGATCCTTTTTATGGCTATGAATCTGAAACTGTTGTGGCACATCTTACTAAGTTAAATGATATAGCTGCCCTGTTTACTAATAATGAGAGATCGTGCTACCTCTATTTACTTAAGATATTTCCGTTCTCAATAAAGGGTGATGCTAAGATATGGTATAACTCTCTTGATCCTGGTTGTGTGCAAAGTCCCCGGGATATGATTTATTACTTCTCTGCTAAATATTTCCCTGCTCATAAGAAACAAGCTGCTTTGAGGGCAATATACAATTTTGTGCAAATTGAAGAAGAGAGTCTCCCGCAAGCTTGGGGGAGGCTTCTCAAGTTACTTAATGCTTTGCCTGATCATCCTCTTAAGAAACCTGAAATATTTGATATCTTTTATAATGGACTAACTGATGCTTCCAGAGATTACCTGGATAGTTGTGTTGGTTCTCTTTTCAGGGAAAGAACACTGGATGACACTGAAATTCTACTGAATAATATGTTGGCTAATGAAAATAATTGGGCACCTCCTGAGCTACCTCCCGAGCCAGTTCCTGAGCCAATTACTAAGCCTATTCCTAAACCAACTCCGAAGAAGAGAGGTGTTCTATTTCTCAGCCCCAAAGATATGCAAGAGGCAAAGAAATCTATGAAAGAAAAAGGTATTAAAGCTGAAGATGTTAAGAATTTACCTCCTATTGAAGAAATACATGGTCTTAATTTACCGCCTGTTGAAGAAGTATATGATCTCAATTACTTATTTAATGAAGAACCTCCCGATATCCCGACACAGGTAGTAAAGGTAAATTCTCTCTATAGATATGATAAAGCTGAAGTCCCTCCTACTAAAATTGCTAGTCAGTGCTTGGATGAGTTTGATGACTTTATGTTTAAGCAAGATGACTTTAATGCTTATTTTGGTAGACAATTAAAACAGAATACCTTTATGATTAAACGCTTGGGTGATTATATGGGTGATATTAGAGGTGAACTTAAACTTGTTAGCAAACATGCTTCTATGGTTACCACTCAAGTAGAACAAGTACTTAAAGCTCAGAAAGAAGTGCTTGATGAAATGAATAGTAAGAAAAATGATTATGCTGTTAGAGTGGCTACTAGAACTGGTAGAATGACTCAGGAACCTTTGTATCCTGAAGGCCACCCTAAGAGAATCGAGCAAGATTCTCAGAGAAACAATATTGATGTACCTAGTTCTTCTAAAAGGAAGAAAAAGAAAAATGATAGGACTTTGCAAACTTCTAGTGAACCTATCGCTGAACCACCTGAGAATCCAAATGATATCTCTATTTTTGATGCTGAAACATAATCAGGTGATGAACATGAACCTAGTGATAATGTTAATGAAAATGTTCATGTTGATGCTCAACCTAGTAATGATAATGATGTAGAAGTTGAACCTGTTGTTGATCTTGATAACCCACAATCAAAGAATCAACGTTATGATAGAAGAGATTTTGCTGCTAGGAAACATGGTAAAGAAAGGGAACCATGGGTTCAGAAACCCATGCCTTTTCCTCTGAAACCATCCAAGAAAAAGGATGATGAGGATTTTGAGTGCTTTGCTGAAATGATTAGACCCATCTTTTTGCGTATGCGATTAACTGATGTGCTTAAAACAAATCCTTATGCTAAGTATATGAAGGATATCATTACTAATAAAAGAAAAATACCTGAAGCTGAAATTTCCACCATGCTTGCTAATTATACTTTTAAGGGTGGAATGCCAAAGAAACTTGGAGATCCAGGAATACCTACTATACCATGCTCCATTAAGAGAAATTATGTTAAAACTGCTTTATGTGATCTTGGAGCCGGTGTTAGTGTTATGCCTCTCTCTTTATATCGTAGACTTGACTTGAATAAGTTGACACCTACTGAAATATCTTTGCAAATGGCTGATAAATCAACTGCTATACCTGTCGGTATTTGTGAAGATGTGCCTGTTGTAGTTGCAAACGTTACTATTTTAACGGACTTTGTTATTCTTGATATTCCCGAGGATGATAGTATGTCTATTATTGATGGAAGACCTTTCCTTAATACTGCAGGGGCCGTTATTGATTGCACCAAAGGCAATGTCACTTTTCATGTTAATGGCAATGAGCACACGGTACACTTTCCGAGGAAACAACCTCAAGTTTATAGTATCAACTCTATTGGAAAATTTCCATCGATTATATTTGGAGGTTTTGAATTTCCTCTCCCTACTGTCAAGAAAAAGTATGATATTCTTATTGTTGGGGATTTTCATATCCACGTTGAGGTAACTTAGTGTCATTTGAAATTTCTCCGGTTTCGGGATTATTCGGAATGAGTTTGTTAACAAGACTTGATCAACCTTGTTAGTGGGTTCATTTTGATGATCACAAGATGGATGAAACTAGAAGCACAACTTTCTGTACCCTCTTTATATTTTCTGTTATTTAGTAGAAATAAAGTAAAATAATATTTTTCTGTCTGTTTCCTGACTTATCCGTGCAATATAAAAATATCCCAAAAATAAAAGTCCTCAGAATGCCATGCCAATTTAATATGATTTTTTCGGGAATATTTGAGAATTTACTGTGCAAAAATTACCACGGGGGGAGCTGCCACCTGGCCACGAGGGTGGAGGGCACGCCCTACCCCCTGGGCGCGCCCCCTGCCTCGTGGGCCCATGGTGGCCCTCCTCCACTTATTCCTGCACCCATCTTCTTCCTCTGCCTCACACAAATACGAAAAATCAACTCAAGCACGAGTTCCAGCCCCTGTTGCAGTGATTTTCGATCTCCTTGCTCAAAGCACCTCTTGCAAAACTGCTTGGGGAGATTGTTCCTTGGTATGTGACTCCTCCATTGGTCCAATTAGTTTTTGTTCTAGTGCTTTATTCATTGCAAATTTGTGCTGCACAGGTGACCATGTTCTTGAGCTTGCATGTCAAATTTATATGGTTCCAAGTAGTTCTAATGCTTTGTATAGGCTCTAGGCACTTGTGGGAGTTGTTACTATAAATTTTATTGAAGTTGGTTCACTTTTATTTGAAGTTACTAAAAATTTCAGATTGTTTCAGAAATAATGAAGAGACTTTTGAGGGGCTCGTCGAGCCGAAGCTCTAAGGAAAAACAAAAGGAAGAAGAGGAGAAGCCCAAATTTAATTTACCTCGCACCGCGGAGGTCTGGCCTTGTGAATGGCCTTCCGATGACTTCTTGAGGAGAGCTGGGATTTATGAAGATTTCTATTTATTGATTGAGAATGCTGGCCTCACCAACTTCCTCCACGACCAACGTCATCAGTATCTCTTACTCACAAATACTTTTGTGCAAAACTTCAACTTTTTCCCTAAGAAATCACCTCCAACAGTAGAGTTTCATTTATATGACGTTGTTAAAGAGATGACATTAGCAGAATTCTTCGTGGTTTGCAGAATACCCTTTGAGGGCACCTTAGATGAACCCCACCGTAACGAATTAGAAGCTTTTGTTAACACTATCACGGTGGGAGAAACCAGGAAGGTTTCTGATGCAAGGATCACTAGCATACATTATCCTATTTTACGCTACTTTGCCTTATTTGCTAGTCGTTGCTTGATTGGACGCGGGAACTGTGGGAACCTTAGTATTCCTGATATTATTATTTTGCTCCATGGTTTATACCGCGATAACTCCGTTAGTATGGGTGGAATTGTTGCTAGACGGTTAAGTCTGAACCGTACTAAGGGCCCCATCTTTGGAGGCATTTATGCTTCACGCCTAGCTGAATATTTTGAAATACCTATTAGGCATGCGGAGAAAGAAGAAACTTGCGTTGCCCCGCGTTTATTTAGATTACAAGAGTATGATAGAGCATGATTTTCTTGTTAAGAGTCGCGATGGGGAGCTCAAATATAAATTATACTTTGATAAACATCACCCTGAGACTATTACCTTGCCTGCTCCTTCTTTGTTTAACTTGTTTGCAGAACCTCACATCGTTTTGTGGTCGGCTGTTCAAGCCTATCGGAACCCTGCACCAGCCTCGGAGCCGGAGCCACAAGATGAGCCTCCACGACTATCTGTTTATTCTTGGGATCCAGAGGAGGCTGCCAGCCAGTGGCAGCCGGAGTCTTCTTCATCACAGTACGACCCCAGCTTCACCTACGGATATCTGCGAGGCCATCCCTGGCAATAGACCAACTTAGGCCAAAAGCCTAAGCTTGGGGGAGTACGTATTTCCCACCGACATTACATTTATGTTCACACACAATCATTGCTAGATGTCGGTGCTCATACTCTTTCATTGTATTATCCATGCTAGTTTAAATTTCTTTTTCTGCTTTCTTCTTGTGTGTTTGATAAACTTTAAGAAAAACCAAAAAATTAGTCAGTTTACTTTTCATGCTTGTAGTAGAATTAAAAACAAAACCCCAAAAATATTTCATGTTCTTCTTTTACTTGTTGGGAGCTTTCCCGTGTAAATATTTTTTATTTTGTTTCATTTCTTTGGGGGTCGAGAAGACTCTATTGAAAATGCTTAGTGGCTCTTATATGCATGATTGATTATTTAAACTTAGAGTCCATATTACTTGTCTTCTCTCTTGAGTTGAATGCTTGCAGATTCCAGCTTAGTCCAATGCACATGCACTCTTATTATTATACACACCGTTCGGTCGTGCAAGTGAAAGGCAATGATGATGATATATGATGGACTTACTAGGAAGAGAAAAGCTGGTATGAACTCGACCTCTCTTGTTTTTGTAAATATGATGATTCATCATTCTTGATTCAGCTATTATGAAGTAAACATATTTGCAATGTCATTTAGAGATTATAGTTGCTTGTGCCATGCTTGATTAGCTATGAGTTATAATGGTTTACCTTGCGTGCCAACATGCTATTAGAATGATTATGATGTGGTATGATGGGGTGGTATCCTCCTTTAAATGCATTGAGTGACTCGACTTGGCACATGTTCACGCATGTAGTTGAATCCAATCAACATAGCCTTCATGATATTTATGTTCATGGTGGATTATATCCTACTCATGCTTGTACTTGGTGTGAATTAATTTTAATGCATGTTTATGACTATTGTCGCTCTCTCAGTTGGTCGCTTCCCAGTCTTTTGCTAGCCTTCACCTGTACTAAGCGGGAATACTGCTTGTGCATCCAAACTCCTTAAACCCCAAAGTTATTCCATATGAGTCCACTATACCTACCTATATGCGGTATTTACCTGCCGTTCCAAGTAAATTTGTATGTGCCAAACTCTAAACCTTCAAATAAACATTCTGTTTTGCATGCTCGAATAGCTCATATGTCAACTAGAGCTGCCCTTATATTCCGTGTTAGGCGGGTTATTCTCAAGAGGAGTGGACTCCGCTCCTCATTCACGAGAAAATGGCTGGTATCCGGGATGCCCAGTCCCATGCTTTGTGCAAACTAAATCAAAATAACTGCAAAAAAAACTCCCCTTGGGACCCGTTGAATGTTGGAGGCACTCATTGTTTCGAGCAAGCCATGGATTGATGCTTGTGGAGGAAGGGGAGTATAAACTTTACCATTCTGTTTGGGAACCACCTATAATCTGTTTAGCATGGAATATATCATCGTCTTTTAGTTGTTATGTTGACAATGAAAGTATGCCGCTCAAAATATAATTTATCTCTATTTCAAAACCGAGCTCTGGCACCTCTACAAATCCATGCTTCCCTCTGCGAAGGGCCTATCTATTTACTTTTATGTTGAGTCATCACCCTTCTTATTAAAAAGCACCCGCTGAAGAGCACACCGTCGTTTGCATTCATTATTATTGGTTTATGTTGGGTATGACTTGACTGGATCTCTTTTACCATGAATTACAATATTTAGTCAGTCCTTGATCTTTAAAGGTGCTCTGCATTTATGTTTTGCGGTCTCAGAAAGGGCTAGCGAGATACCATTTTGTTATATCATGTTATGATTATTTTGAGAAAGTGTTGTCATCCGAGTTTTGCTATTATGGCTCGCTAGCTGATTATGCTATTGATATGAGTAATTGTGAGACCTACGTGTCATTGTGAGTATGGTTAGTTCATAATAATTGCAGAGACTTGAATGCTGGCTTTTCATGTTTACAACAACAAGAGCAAACAGAGTTTGTAAAAGTTTTTCTTTTTCTCTTTTAGTTTGTCAACTGAATTGCTTGAGGACAAGCAAGGGTTTAAGCTTGGGGGAGTTGATACGTCTCCGTCGTATCTACTTTTCCAAACACTTTTGCCCTTGTTTTGGACTCTAACTTGTATGATTTGAATGGAACTAACCCAGACTGACGTTGTTTTCAGCAGAACTGCCATGGTGTTGTTTTTTGTGCAGAAAATAAAAATTCTCGGAATGTCCTGATACTCCATGGAACACCTTAGAAAAAATAAAGAAAAATCCTCGCAAAAGATGAAGACCAGGGGGCCCACACCCTGCTCACGAGGGTGGGGGGCGCCCCCCTGGGCGTGCCCCCCTACCTCGTGGGCCCCCTGGTGGCCCTCCGACGCCAACTCCAACTCCATATATTGGCTTTTGGGGAGAAAAAAATCAGAGAGAAGAAATCATCGCGTTTTACGATACGGAGCCGCCGCCAAGCCCTAATCTCTCTCGGGAGGGCTGATCTTGAGTCCGTTCGGGGCTCCGGAGAGGGGGATTCGTCGTCGTCGTCATCATCCACCATCCTCCATCACCAATTTCATGATGCTCACCGCCGTGCGTGAGTAATTGCATCATAGGCTTGCTGGACGGTGATGGGTTGGATGAGATTTATCATGTAATCGAGTTAGTTTTGTTAGGGTTTGATCCCTAGTATCCATTATGTCATGAGATTGTTGTTGCTATGACTTTGCTATGCTTAATGCTTGTCACTAGGGCCCGAGTGCCATGATTTCAGATCTGAACCTATTATGTTTTCAAGAATATATGTGTGTTCTAGTCCTATCTTGCAAGTCTATAGTCACCTACTATGTGTTATGATCCGGCAACCCTGAAGTGACAATAATCGGGACCACTCCCGATGATGACCATAGTTTGAGGAGTTCATGTATTCACTATGTGCTAATGCTTTGTTCCGGTTCTCTATTAAAAGGAGGCCTTAATATCCCTTAGTTTCCAATAGGACCCCGCTGCAACGGGAGGGTAGGACAAAAGATGTCATGCAAGTTCTTTTCCATAAGCACGTATGACTATATACAGAATACATGCCTACATTACATTGATGAACTGGAGCTAGTTCTGCGTCACCCTATATTATGACTGCTACATGATGAACCACATCCGGCATAGTTATCCATCGCTAATCCGGTGCCTACGAGTTTTCCATATACTAGTTCTCGCTTATTTACTTTTCCGTTGCTACTGTTACAATCACTACAAAATACCAAAAACATTACTTTTACTGTCTTTACTTTTGTTACCGTTACCACCACTATCATATTACTTTGCTACTAAACACTTTGCTGCAGATACTAAGTTTCCAGGTGTGGTTGAATTGACAACTCAGCTGCTAATACTTGAGAATATTCTTTGGCTCCCCTTGTGTCGAATCAATAAATTTGGGTTGAATACTCTACCCTCGAAAACTGTTGCGATCCCCTATACTTGTGGGTTATCAGGCCTCGTCGTCGTCCACCGCCTCGGTGCGCTCGGCGCGGCATGGTCAACATATGAGAGTCATCGGAAGAGGATTGTACGTGGAGAGCCTGACGGCTGGGACCCACGAGGTCCATGGTCGCACGCAAGGAAAGTTCCTCCTTATTATGCACTGTACGTGGACTGTACGTGGTAAGGGATTCTGTATTTCGCGAAAAAAATGTTCCCCCGCTGATAGGTCGGACCCACCAGCTATATCTTCGCACGCAAGGAAGTGCCTCCTTATTACGCACAAAAAAATGAATACCCCCTACTAGATGGGACCCACCATAGTGGGTGGCTGACTTGTGGGCCTACTAAGTTGACAAGGATGGAGGGCTTTGTTAACTTAGTCAATATGAACGATTCTAGCTCCAGTGACCGTACGATGTCCATCCAACGGCCATAGTGCTTCTTCAACCTCTGGTCTTCTTGCTCCAGCCGCCCAAAGCAGCACCGGTCGTGCCGCGTGCTCCTGTCTCTCGTAGTCGGGTGTGATGCCGCGGAGGCCTCACCACCCCCTACTACTCCCACCGCTGGCCCAGGGCATCGCTCTACTCACCCACACCCCCTGTTATTCTACGGCGACGGCAGCCTCACGCCGCAGCCAAACCAGTGAACCCTCGTACTCCTCTCCTCTTGGGCATCCACTGTCGCGTCTTCCCCGGCCCCGTGTCATCCCCTTCCTAGGCCTCGCCGTCGTCCACCCCCGTGGTGCTCTCCGCCCGGCGTGGTCAACATGGTCAAGGAACGACTTCCATCAGAAGAGTACTGTACGTGGAGAGGCTGACAGCTGGGTCCACAGCCACAGCCCACTTTTTTTGTGATTTGCCAAGTAAGTCGCTTCGTCAGGCCTGTTGGGCTGCAAATCTTTCAAGACGAGGAGAGCTTCATTCGGCTGGCCGAGAAAATGGCCTATCAATAATGGGAAATGGGATGTACATTTTTAAAACACATCAAACCGGCAACTAGTTTCAAATATCTTTTTTTTCATTTCAAGATTTTAAATTGCATTTATTTTTATGCGTGGACAATTTGTTGGATTTTATATTGATATACATTTATTTTAAAAATCATTTTGAATGTGACTCAAAATTTCGGTATTAAAAACAGTTCGGACCGCACCGAAATATGCTAAATTTCGTATAATTTTTTAACCGTGGCCACAGTATGGGCTGTAATGCTAACAAAAAGAATATGGACTCCAAAAAAAACCTTAAGAATTAGCATATGGGTTGTAAATTATTAGAAATAATGGCAGATGGGTTGTATGCTACTTTCCACAGATTTGAGGCTTTCCTAAAAAAAAGGTTGACGCACAAGCAGTGACTGTTGGATTTCCATCCAACGGCCGTCGTGCTTCTTCAATCTCTGCTCTTCCTGCTCCAGCCGCTTAAACAAGCACCGGCGGGACAGCCTTCTCCCTCCTCCCTGCGGCCGGCTGTGCTGCCGCGCAAGCCTCACCGCCCCACCGTACTCCTATCGCTGGCCTAGCCATCCCTCTACTCACCCACACCTGTTGTTATTCTCCGGCGATGGCAGACGAACCAGTAAACCCTCGTACAGTCGTACTCCCCTCTACATGGGAAACAACTATCAAGTCTTCCCTGCCTCTGTGTCATTCCCTTCCTAGGCCTCGCCGTCGTCCACCGCCCTGGTGCTCTCGGCGCGACCTGGTCAACATGGTCAACGACCGACATGCATCTGAAGTGGACTGTACGTGGAGAGGCTGACCGCTGGGTCCACGGCCGCACGCAAGGAAATGCCTCCTTATTATGCGCAAAATAATGATTCCTCCACCTGACATCTGGGACCCACCGGAAGGGCCTCTGTATTTTGCAAAAAAAAAACGTTACCGCCGCTGACAGCTTGGACCCACCAGCTATATCGTCGCACGCAAGGAAGTGCCTCCTTATTACGCAAAAAAATGAATACTCCCCCTGCTAGCTGGACCCAGTATATTGGCAGGCTGACTTGTGGGCCTACTAAGTTGACGGCCGATGTCCATCCAACGGCCGTAGTGGTTCTTCAACCTCTGGTCTTTGTTCTCCAGCCGCCCAAAGCAGCGGCGGTCGTGCCGCATGCTCCTGCCTCCCGTGTCCGGCTGTGATACCGCGGAGGCCTCACCGCCCCCTACTACTCCCACCGCTAGCCAGGCCATCCCTCTACTCACCCACACCCCCTATTATTCTGCGGCGATGGGAGCCACACACCACAGCCGAACCAGTGAACCCTCATACTCCTCCTCGCGTGGGCATCCACTGCTGCGTCTTCCCCGGCTCTGTGTCGTCCCCTTCCTAGGCCTCGCCGTCATCCACCGCCGTGGTGCTCTCGGCGCGGCGTGGTCAATGTGTTCAACGACCGACTTCCATCGGAAGTGTACTGTACGTGGAGAGGCTGACAGCTCGGTCCACGACGGCCGCAAGGAAGTGCCTCCTTATTACGCACAAAATAATTATTCCTCCACCTGACAGCAGGGACCCACCGGACGGGCCACCGTATTTCACGAAAAAAACATTTCCCCCCTGACTGCTGGGACCCACCAGCTACACCTTCGCATGCAAGGAAGTGCATCCGGGCAAAAAAAAACGATTCGCCCCCTGACTACTGGGACCCACCAGCTACATCTTCGCACGCAAGGAAGTGCCTGACAGTCGGGACCCACCTGGTCGAAGTGTACCTAGCGTTTTCATTCTGGTCGCGAACGTGTACGTACATATATACTGGTCAATGTAGAGGCGCGCACGTGTCGTAGTAGAGGCGCGCACATAGCATGTACACGCACGTACAGCGTCCAGTGTGCAAGAAAGAAAATATGGCCACGTATGTGTACATACAGGCGGGGTCTCGAACGCCTACTCGCGCATACGTACGGCCAGGGCTCGTGTACATGGCTGGGTTGGAACGAAGAAACATCATCGTCGTCGTGTTCATGGGGAGGCAACGGAATGCCTCATGTTCATCGGGAGGCAACGGAATGCGTGGGAGCCAACCGACTGGGTCGGAACGGAATGCGTGGTCGTGTTCATCGGGAGGGCTTGGACGGAACAGGCGATGGAAACGAGGCCTGGCATACCGCAGAACGGAGGAAACGGCCTTGTGTTCGACCGACCACGTTCGAAACGAGATCTTGTTGATCGGGAGGGGTGTGGCGTACCGCAAAATGGAGGAAATGGACCTCCTACGGTCGAAACGGGGGTCCTATTGATCGGGAGGGGTGTGGCGTACCGCAAAACGGAGGAAACAGACCTCCTACGGTCGAAATGGGGGTCCTGTTGATCGGGAGGGGTGTGGTGTACCGCAAAACGGACGAAACGGACTTGTGTTGGAGCGCTACGGTCGAAACGGGGGTCCTGTTCATCGGGAGGGGTGTGGCGTACCGCAAAACGGGACTCCACGGGATATTGTTCATCTCCACCGTCGACCTCCTCCAGCCTCCACGGGCTCCTGTTCATCCAGCCCCCACCGCACGCTACTCCACCGGCTACTGTTCAACCACCCCTCCACGGGCACCCCTCCACCGTCTACTGTCCATCCAGCCCTCCACACCACGGGGTCCTGTTCATCCAGAGGCAACGCCACCGGTCACTGTTCATCCACCCCCCCGCAACACTCACTGTTCATCCCAGAGGCAGCATCGATCGGCTTCAGTTAGCAGCAGTAGCGAAGGAATCGCTCGATCGGGTTCAGCTAACAGCCATCGATCGAGCGCTCGGGTTTAGTAATGCGTAGCCTGTAGTGCAATCGCTCGGGTTCAGTTAGAGCCCAACGCCTCGCTCGGGTTCAGTTAGAGCCAACGCCTCGCACACACGCGTGTACGTGTATGAGAGAAACGCGCATCGCTCGGCCCCCAACCTTCCACTGTAACCGGTAACTCCCTGAAATTTTCCTCGCCCTCGCTTCTACCACGGTTTTTTCCATCATGGACGGCCCAAAGAATGTCATGCAGCTGCGTCTCCGGCTTGCCCAGGACCAAAAGCCCATTTTCTGTCATGATTTTTTGTCATAGAAGTAGGAGCCCACCACCTATGATGATACCGGGTTTTGTCACAATTATCATCATAGAAGTGTCATATGTATGATAGAATTTTTTTTGTTCGGCCCAAAATGCCACGGATGTGTCTTTTTTTTGTAGTGAAACTTGGTTCTTTGTAATGGTTTTGAGATATGACGATATGATATGTGAGTCATGTTGATGAGTAATTATGCTTTAGTAAGAATATTAGTGTTAAGGTTTGTGATTCCTTATGCAACCATGAAAGTCAATAGCTATGCAACGAAAATTACATCCTACATGTGGTACATTATTCGGTGTTAGTTATTCTTAATGCTCGCTTATGAGATTTTTAGTTTCTTGGTTGGGCGCTTCTCAATCTTTTTGCTAGCCTTCATTTGCACTAAATATGATAAATACTTGTGCATCCAAAACCTTTTAAACCAGTTTTGCCGTATGAGTCCACTATACCAACCTATATGCGGTATTCTTCTGCCGTTCTAAGCAAATTTGTATGTGCCATCTCTAATTTTCAAAATAAATTTCTCTTTTGTGTGCTCGTACCACTCGTGAGGCGGTGAGGGGTGGCCGATATTTTGCATGCTAGATGTGTTATTCTCACGATGAGTGTTTATTCACTTGTCATTGCACGAGAGTACGTCAAAGGTATTAGGGATGCCCAGTCCCGAAATGAAAAATGAATTTACTTCATGTTGTCAAATAATAAATTCCTTGGAAAGTGCCGGTATGGAGGGCACCCGTGGATACGGTTAGCCATGGAAAGTGAAAGTATGGTGGAAAAAGGAATAAACTTTATTTTTTGTTTGGGAACCACCGATGATATATCTAGCATGGAAAGTGTTGGGAACTCCAAGTCGTTTTCATTGGTGAGAAAAGTATGCCTCCCAAAATGTTTTTATCTCTCAATTTTTGCTTTGAGCTTTGGCACCTCTACAAATCCCTACTTCCCTCTGCGAAGGGCCTTTCTTTTACTTTATGCATTTTTTACTTTTTACTCGAGTCTCCATCTTCTCTTATAAAGCACCAACTAAGGAGCACTATGATCGTACTTGAGCATTGGGTATAACTAGTATTCGAGTGTGTTTCATGAATGGATCAATGATTGAGCATAATGGGCTAGGGATAACTTGCTTTAGCATTGATATTTTGAAAGACATGGTTGCTTGTTGATATGCTTGAGTATTAAAGTCTTCATGTCAAAACTAGACTATTGCTTTGAACCATAGAAAAGTCCAAATGTCCATGCTACAAAGAAAAGAATATGTGATGAACATGTTAGGAAGCATTCCACATCAAAAATTCTGTTTTTATCATTTACCTACTTGAGGACGAGCAGGAATTAAGCTTGAGGATGCTGATACATCACCAACGTATCTATAATTTTTTATTGTTCCATCTTGTTATATTATCATTCTTGGATGTTTTATAATCATTTTATATCATTTTTTGGTACTAACCTATTGACATAGTGCCCAGTGCCAGTTGTCGGAGTAATGGGCCACGGGTAGGCTAACCCGAGCCCCAGAACCTTTCAAGACATCGGGGCAGGCCGCACCCCTCAAAGCCGAGTCTCAGATGGTGACTCCCAGATAAGCCAAGTCTCAGATGGCGACTCCCAGATAAGCCGAGTCTCAGATGGTGACTCCCAGATAAGCCGAGTCTCAGATGGCGACTCCCAGATAAGCTAAGTCTCAGATGGCGACTCCCAGATAAGCCGACTCATGGCCGACGACTTCCGGAGGAGCCTGCTATGGAGAATTGGCCCACGACTCTACTCTCGTCACGATATGCGAGGCGAGTACGACCACGGCGTGGCTGTCACCTCCTGCTTGCGAGGGGCCGGCATGGCAACAGTGTGTCGTACCGCTAGAGATCTCCGGCGTGGCCCGGCACTGTTGCCATGCCAGCCCTGACCTCAGCCACAGTGTGCGGCGCACTGTGGCCACGATGGCCTACCTGTACGGCTTAGAGACGGCGGACCCGCCTGTCAGTGAGAGCGTGGAAGACGGCGGATACGCCCCGAAGGCCGCCCTGTGGGAGTCGGCTCTCTAGAGTCGGCCGGCCTCTCCCACGGGTCCCACGCGCCATTAAACAGACAAGACGGGAAGTAACGACAGTGATCGCCCGATAGACGGCGGCACTATTGCCACGACCCCGTGACCAAGCCTGCGTCATCAGAATCATGGCTACAGTGCTGGACTCGCTGGCGGGGCCCGCAAGTCGGCGGCCCCCAGCAGTCGGCGGAGAAGACGGCGGCCTGAGAGACAGACGGCTGGGACCCGCGCCCAACCGGATTACCGTTGTACCCCTGGGGGGTAGGCCTATATAAACCCCCTGGGGCACCCATGCAAAGGGTTTGTATCCATTAGCCTTAGACCAGATCATATAGGAAGGAGAGAGCTAGCCTTGCCTTCTCCTACCTCCCGAATACAGCTCTAGGAGCAACTTTGTAGTCACTACGCCTTAGTGATCATGCGGAGACCCCGCAGAGCAGCAGTAAGGGTGTTATCTCCCCGGAGAGCCCCGAAGCTGGGTAAGATTCGCCGGCATGCATGCCTATGCCTCATCCCGTTTCCTGGCACCGGCGACGTTCTACTCGCTCCCACCATGATAAGCCATCCTTTGGCATATGTCGCACCCAACCCCCGACATTTGGCGCCCACCGTGGGGCGAGGTGCACCGTCGTCCGGAGACCTGCTCTGGACGGGAACCCTTTTCCTCCCTCACGAACGTAGCCAACCCGGCACGCCCGATGGCGCTTGCCCCGACGCGCTGCAAAGCGTCGACGATGCCTACGCGGCGAGCTACCTCGCTGACGTTCTTGGCGAGGTTAGCATCTCCGATGAGCCTGCATCCGATGCGGGCACGGGTGGCCCCGAAAGCCTCCTCGCGGGCCTCCTCGACCATCTCCACATCGCCGGCGAGCCTGCCGTGGACTTGGAGTCCGTAGGCTCCACCGACCCGATGCTGGTCGACTCCGACAGCATGTCGCTCGACACGTTCCCCACCAATGTGGTGATCTACGACGAGCCGCTCCCTCGCGAGGAGAGCGGCGGAAGCGCCGTCACAGAGGTGCTAGTTATCAGCCATGGCGAGCACTCCGGTGAAGGAGCTCATGACCCGCTCGACGCGGCTCTGCGAGACCTGATGGCACCCATTCTGGAGGACGCTGACGCCGAGACGCTCGAGGCACGCCACCTTCAGCTCGTCGAAGGCGCGAAGAAGCTGGCAAGCATGAGACGCTTGTCGGAGGCCTACCAACGTGAGATGGATCGCGCCGTGGGCGGCTCGCCAACCCCGATTGGGCCTAGCCGCCTAGGCGCGGTCCGACAACGCGGCGCGGCCATCGCCAACCTGCTCGAGGTCGATCGCCCCGTGTATGCCACGCCTGCGGAGAACATCCGCGCCGCCCAGGCGGCAACAAACGACCTAGACAACTTCGAAGGTGAAGAGCGCCGCTTGATGACCGAGCGAGTCCAGTGACTCCTCAAAGCGGCTGCCGCACAAAACGAAGTCGGCTGCCACGCGAAGGCGCCACAACGACAAAATGACGACTTACCTCCCCGCCGAGATCAATGCGCGACGTCTTGGACGCCGACTGGCGGAGCCCGCGGAAGAAGAGTGAAGGATCCGGCTGTCAGCCACAGTCGGACTCGCATCACCATCGAGCGCGACCAAGACGGCCGCCCAAGAGCAGTGGAACGGCAGGGCGACTACCTGCCTCCCCCACCATGAAGAGAAAGACGAATCTCCCCGCCGCCTGTTGAGCATCCGACTCTCGGCGACTGCCTCGGTCGTCGAGAGGGAGTCGGAGAGAACGATGCCCGCCACCGGATCGACCGACTCCACCGATCCCTGGCGCTGGAAGAAGAAGATGAGCTGGGCCCGCCGTGCTTCGGGCCCCGCATTCAAGACGAGCCCTTTCCCAAAGGGTTCACGCTCCCCCGAGACACGCCCAAATACACCGGCTCCGTGAAGCCGGAAGATTGGCTAGTTGACTACTCCACGGCCGTCAACATAGCAAACGGCAACAAGCGCGTTGCCGTGAAGTACGTTCCGCTCATGCTCCAGGGCACGGCCCAGACATGGTTGAACAGTTTGAAGCCCCACAGCATCAACAGTTGGGTCGACTTCACCGAGGCTTTCATCCGTAACTTCACCAGCACGTACAAGCGACCCCCCAAGTCGCGCCAACTCTCCTTGTGCGTGCAAGGCCAAGATGAGTCGACTCGCGATTACCTCACGTGATGGGGCGAGCTTCGGAACTCCTGCGAGGGCGTGCACGAGGTGCAGGCTATCGAATACTTCACCGCCGGGTGCAGAGAAGGCACCCTCCTCAAGCACAGGCTCCTCTGCGATGAGCCAGAGACCCTTGACGAGTTGCTGGTCATTGCAGACAAGTATGCCACGGCCGACTCCTCCATGAAGACAGAGATTCAAGTTAGTGCGACTGGCAAAGTGGCCCCTCAAGCTCCCAGAACTCTGGCTGGAGACACCAGTCGGCGACAGCAGCAGAATGATCACAAGTGCAAGGCCCCGCAGCCGACTTCCAGCAGTCGGCTGGTTGCGACAGTCGAAGACCAACAGCCTGAGGGGCAGCCTCCGGCGAAGCGGCAGAAAGGCGGCAAGTCCAACTGGTTGCCGGCCTTCTCTTACGAGCAAACTCTAGATGGTCCCTACAAATTCCACAGCGGCGCGAAGCCGTCAAACCATACCACCCGGAAATGCCACTGGCTCACCAGAATCGCCAAGGGAGACGGCCTCCTTCCTCCACAGCGGCGCGAAGCCGTCAAACCATACCACCCGGAAATGCCACTGGCTCACCAGAATCGCCAAGGGAGACGGCCTCCTTCCTCCTCCGCCTGCTGGGCCGCCGCCTCCACAGCCGCCCCAGCAGCCGGCGGCCAGGCCAGTCGGCGCCGTACAAGATGAATACCCCGAAGAACACGGAGCTTATGTAGTGTTCACCAGTATGGCTGATGATCGGTGCAGCTGACGGTTGCAGCAGCAAGAAGTAAATGCAGTAGCATCAGATACTCCGGAGTTCATGCATTGGTCCGAGAAGCCTATCAGTTGGAGCAGAGCTGATCACCCAGAGGTGATGCCGAATTCGGGCTCCTACGCCTTGGTTCTGAGTGCTACCTTGGCCACTGATAGGTGGGCCGCTCGCTTCTCGCGAGTGTTGATAGACGGAGGCAGCAGCATCAACATCCTGTACAAGGATACCATGGAGAAACTAGGAATCAAACAGAAACAACTTCAAAGCAGCCGAACTATTTTTCACGGCATTGTACCTGGCCTTTCTTACTCCCCAATCAGCAAGATCCAGATAGATGTCCTCTTTGGAGACAAAGATCATTTTCGCCGAGAGCCAGTTTGGTTTGAAGTGGTGGACCTTGAAAGCCCATACCAAGCATTGCTTGGCCGACCTGCTTTGGCCAAATTCATGGCGGTCCCCCACTACGCTTACCTCAAGATGAAGATGCCAAGTTCAAAGGGGATTCTGACCGTGGCCGGCGACTACAGGAAGTCGTCTGCCTGCGCGGCCAAGAGTAGTCGGCTGGCCGAGTCTCTGGTGATCGCAACTGAGAGGCGGCTCCTTGATCGGGTTGTGGCAATGGCCGGCAAGCAGCCAGAGATGTCGCCCGACCTCAAGGAGTCGGAAGCTGAGGGTTCGTTCAAGCCGGCTAAGGAAACAAAGAGGATACCTTTGGACCCGGAGCATCCGGAGAGGCACACTATCATAGGTGCAAACCTAGACAGCAAATAGGAAGGCGAGCTCGTAGATTTCCTCCGTGAGAATTGCGACATCTTTGCATGGTCCCCTAAAGACATGCCAGGTGTACCGACGGAATTCGCCAAGCACAAGTTACATGTCCGATCTGATGTGAAACCCGTCAGGCAGCCCTTGCACCGCCTGTCAGAAGAGAAAAGAAGAGTTGTTGGAGAAGAGATAGCCCGACTCCTAGCGGCCGGCTTCATTATGGAGGTGTTCTTTCCAGAATGGCTGGCGAACCCGGTCCTAGTATTGAAGAAGAACAAGCAGTGGGGGATGTGTATCGACTACACAAGCCTCAACAAAGCTTACCCCAAAGATCCATTTGCTCTGCCAAGAATTGACCAGGTGATAGACTCCGCAGCCGGATGCGAGCTGTTGAGCTTCTTAGATGCATATTCAGGATATCACCAGATCAAGCTGAACCCGGCAGACAGACTGAAGACTGCCTTCATCACGCCGTTTGGAGCCTTCTGCTACCTGACTATGACGTTCGGCTTGAGGAATGCCGACGCCACCTTTCAGCGTTGCATGCAGAAGTGTCTCCTCAAGCAACTTGGCAAAAATGCCCACGTCTACGTGGATGATGTGGTGGTGAAGACGGAAAAGCGTGGGGCATTATTGGAAGATCTCCAAGAAACCTTCGAGAATCTGCGCCGATTCCAGATCAAGCTCAATCCAGAGAAGTGCGTCTTCGGAGTACCAGCCGGCCAGCTCCTTGGCTTCCTGGTTGTCAGGACCCCGACTCAATGCCACATCGATCTAGCATGTAACACCTCATATCACTTTGCGGCCTCACGCACGGTATTCCCATGGGTGTCGCCTTACCTTTACCCGGGACCGTTTGCGCCTTTTGGCACACGTATATGACAGTGTCGCTAGCATCCATATGATAAGGAGCCCGGGCTGACATGGCTAGTCGTAAACCTAAAGTGGCACAAACTTACAGGGACAGGCATCCATGACCCAGCATCGAACGTGTCGGTCATCAGCGAGTGAATCCAGGCTGTAGCACTGGGCTAGCAGGACTCCAGTGAACCGGGCTGTAGCGGGCTAACAGGACTCCGGTATTCATCGCGTGACATTTCCCCGAAGGGACAGACACAGGAACGAAGAAGGACACATGCCGGCCAGCCTAAGTGTTCCGGAGCAGTAGCAAGCTACCATGGCTCGGTGGAAACACTAGGAGACATTTCCCGGTAAGAGAGACTACTAAAGATAAACAACTAGATAGTCAGATCCCACACATACCAAGCATTTCAATAACATACACACAATATGCTCGATATGTGCAATACAACATGGCATCACAAAATGACTCTACGACTCAAGTAGTTATTCAATAGGCTCCGAGGAGCGAGATATTACAATCATGGGTCTCATGACCCAACAATCAGAGCATACAAGTCAAAGCACAAGCGGAAGCTTAACATGTCTGATTACAGACAACTATAAATGAAAAAGGCTGAGAAGCCTGACTATCTACCAGATCCTGCCGAGGGCACAAGATCGTAGCTGAGGTAACAAGCTAAACGTCAAAGCCCACGTGGAACTACTAGTGAGACTGAAGTCTCTCTGCAAAAACATAAATTAAGCAACGTGAGTACAAATGTACCCAGCAAGACTTACATCAGATCTAACTACATATGCATCATTATCAACAAGGGGATGGTGGAGTTTGATTGCAGCAAGCCAGCTTTGACTCGGTGGCTAACCTGAACTACGACCGCAAGCAACTCTTTTGAGGTGGCGCACACGAGTCCACATATTCACCATATCAATACACCACTATGGATTTGCTCTCGTCTCCCTACGAGAACGCCATCCATAGCACTCACGCTTATCTTGCGTATTTTAGAGTATCCACTTTCACTTATCTATGAACTGTACAAGGGGTCCAAGTTTCCATATCCGAGGAATCCGGCTATTCGAATAGATGATGTTAACCCTGCAGGGGTGTACTTCTTCACACACGCTCTCGCCACTTACCACCCTGTACACATCATGTACCTCGGCAACCTTCAAGCGGAAGCCGGGCGAGGGAGTCGGCCACGACCTGACTAACCGAACAAGTCTCTAATCCAGGTTTATCGCCTATTCGGGTTCCATCCGCAAGGAGATCCGTCCGGGGTGTCGCTTACGGCCCCAAACGATGTGAGCAGGGTTCCCAAGCCCACCATCCGGGTGCTACTTGGTACACCGGGCCACTGTGCCTAGTCTGTCCCAAGCCCACCTGTACCGGGTGCCACTTGGTAGACTACTAACACTACCTACAAACACCAGAAACTAGTTGCAACTCCTGGACAGAGATCATGTTGGTTAATAAGTCGAGAGGGGTCGAGTTACCGCAACCCAATGTGTGGTAGTAACTGGTCATGGATCACAAACACAGAACTCAGTTCCTGAGGACGGCTGCAATGAGACAACCCACCATGTACTCCTACATGGCCTCTCACCGCTACCTTTACCAAATCGTGTTCACACACTTAGCTCACACACAGTAGGACATGTTCACACGCCTCTGATTCATCCCCGATGAATCAGACCTGACTCAACTCTAAGCAGTAGCAGGCATGACAAACAAGCATGAATGAGTAGGCACAACAGGGCTCAAACAACTCCTACTCATGCTAGTGGGTTTCATCTATTTACTGCGGCAATGACAGGTCATGCAGAGGATAAAGGGGTTCAACTACCGCAGCAAGTAACAAATATGTCGTTGTTGTCCTAATGCAGTAAAAGAGAGCAGGAGCGAGAGAGTGGGATTTTATCGAAATGAAAAAGGGGGTTTTGCTTGCCTGGCACTTCTGAAGATAGCATTGAGTCTTCATCAGTGTCAACGATCACAACGTCGGAACAACGTCTACCGAGGGGGAACAACACCGGCAAACACAGAAGAAACACGATCAATGCAATGCACAATATGATGCATGCTATGACATGGCAAAATGAATGTGTTTTGGGCTAATGCATCTAGCAACAAGTTAAATGGGGTTGGTTTGAATACAAGATTCAAATTCAAACCCCATATGTGATTATTTAAATGCCATTCACTTCATTTGTCCTAAACAGTAGTGATAAGTTGTTCTAACATGCATGGAAATGGTACAGATGGATTCCTTGAATTTTTCTGATAATTTTTCATATATAAATTATTTAATTTGGAGTTACGGTTGAATTTCTATGAATTTTAGAAGTCTATACAATTTTCTGGAATTTCCTGAATTATAATAATTCCAGTAATTCATTATTGCGTCAGCCTGACCTCATAGTCACGTCAGCAGGTCAACGGGCGCCGTCCAGGTCAAACTGACCTGTGGGCCCTGCGTGTCAGTGTCTGGACTAACTAACCTTATTAAAATTAACCCTAACTAACTTAGTTAGCCAGGCGGGGCCCGCATGTCAGTGAGTCAGTGGCTTAACTAAAATTAGTTATTAATTTAACCAAAAGTTAGCAGGGCCGGGCCCACCTGTCAATGACCCTGGGGAAGTCAAACAGGGTCAAATCCCGGGTCAGCAGGGTCAATCCCGCCGGCGTCTCGACGCCGGCGAGGCCCGGGACGGTGGCGGCCGTCGGAAACACGCTACAGGGCACGGGCGAGGCCGTGCTTGGGCTCGTTGGAGAGCCCTTGCTCCCGCGCGTCGAACGGTGGTGGTGGCCGTGCCTGTGGTGGCCGGTACCGACGACGGCGAGCTCGTGAGCGGCGGCCGGAGTTCGGGTGCGGTCGGGTTCGGCGCTGCTGCTCGCAAGCGAGGGAGCTGAGGCGCTGGAGGGGCTCTACGGGTCGCGGCAAGCACAACGGGTGCACGCCCGTGACCAAATGGTCACCGGGGTTTCGCCGGCGATGATCCCATGCGGCGGCGGCTGCTGTTAGCAAGGGGGCGGCGGCTTCGGCAAACAAACGAAGGTGGGATTAGGGGGAAGAGGACCGGGGGCTCACAGCGGTGCCGACGGAACGCTCGGCGAGGTCGGGGACGGTCCGGAGCCGACGAATTTGACGGTGATGGCCGGCGGGTCCGAGGTAGAAGACGACGGCGATGGCGACGAAGCAAAGCCCTCCGGCTCGTTTCCTTCGGCTTGGGGATGTGGTGCTCGATTGCGGAGCTGCTGGGCACGGCCACGGGACAAGGGGTGGCCGGTGGTCATGGCTACGGCGAGCGGCGCTCTCAGGTGCGTTCGGTGACGAGAGGGAGGGAGAGCAAAGGAGGAGGAGGGGGTCCAGAGAGCGAGGGAGAAGTGAGAGGGGGTCGGGGAGGCGCGTGGCGTCACCGGGGCGTCCAGGCGGAGGAGGAGGCAGGCAGGCAGGGAGGAGGTGGCCGGGGCGCGTGGCCGCGCGTGCCACCGAGCAGCTTCGGGGCGAGGGGGAGGAAGACGACAGGGGGAGAAGCGGCGGTGGGCTGGGCCGCTGGAGGAGCTGGGCCAGGTGGGCTGAGAGGTGAGCGCCAGGTAAGTTTTCTCTCCTCTCTGCTTTTTACTTATTGTTTTCTATTTTTTTCTTCCTCTGTTTTGATTTAGTTTAGCAACTAAATCATTTAAATAAATTCTGTAGGTTTTTATGTGGCTTGCTAAAATATATACAAAGCCACTCACAAACTTCCAGAATTATTTGGAGTCATATTTAATATATATATTAAATATAAATCCAAAGCAAATAGTTATTGGATTAATTCAAATGGCCAAAATAAATATCTCTGTGACTCCAAAAATATTGGTTTAAATTTTACTTACCAATATTTTCACAGAGTAACAGGAACATTTCTTTGGACTCATTTGATGAAATTTAAATGTTGGTTATTTTTAGAGGTCTTCTGAGGCTTTGAAAATTCCCCAATTCAAATAGCTAATGATTTAAATTCAAAGTCCCAAAAATAAATCCTTAAAAATGTTCAATGTTTTTGGTTTGGATCAAAACCCTTGCCAAAAATATTAAACATCTAAGAAGAGCATTTTGGAACAATGAATGAGATTTTAGGGTTTTTGCCCTTCTTTTATTTAGGGTTTTGAGGCTTCCAAATTTCCTCAGTTCAAGTTTCAAAAATTTAAACATGATGCACAGATGGAAGCAAGCATAGGTCAGGCCAGAACTAGGGATGTGACACTGGTCTCTGAACGCGGCATAGAGTGCAACCCTGTAAAGATCAAAGCCATCGAGAGGATGGAAGTCCCCCGCCGACTGTTAGATGTACAGAAGTTCACCGGCTGCTTGGCGTCCATCAGCCGATTCATCAGTTGGCTGGGCGAGAAGGCTCTCCCTTTGTACCAACTGATGAAGAAGACCAACTTTTTCGAGTGGAACCACAAGGCAGACGAAGCATTTCTCCAGTTGAAGAAGATGTTGACTACTCCCCCTATGCTGGCGGCTCCGACTACTAAAGAGCCTATGCTCCTATACATTGCCGCCACCAGCCGGGTAGTCAGCACAGTTATCGTGGTTGAACGCAAAGAGGAAGGCAAGGCGCTCCCTGTCCAGAGACCGGTATATTACCTGAGCGAGGTATTGTCGACCTCCAAGTAGAACTACCCCCACTACCAGAAGATGTGATACGATGTGCATTTCACCGCCAAGAAGCTGAAGCCTTACTTTCAAGAACATCCAATCACTGTGGTTTGCACCGCTCCACTGGCCAAGATCGTCGGAAGTCGCGATGCTTCAGGCCGAGTAGCCAAGTGGGCCATAGACCTGGCTCCCTACACCATCTACTACCAGCCCCGCACCGCCATCAAGTCACAAGCACTGGCCGACTTCCTTGTTGACTGGGCCGAGACCCAGTACCTGCCGCCAGCACCCGACTCCACCCATTGGCGGATGCATTTCGATGGCTCCAAGATGCGCACCGGCCTGGGAGCCGGCGTCGTCCTCACCTCCCCAAAAGGCGACAAGCTCAAGTACGCACTGCAAATCCACTTTGCCGCCTCCAACAACGTTGCCGAATACAAGGCGCTCGTTCACGGGCTCCGGCTTGCCGAAGAACTCGGCATCCGCCGGATCCTGTGCTACGGCGATTCCGATTTGGTGGTCCAGCAGTCGTCTGGCGACTGGGACGCCAAAGATGCAAACATGGCGAGCTACCGCTTCCTGGTGCAGCAACTCAGCGGATATTTCGAGGGGTGTGAATTCCTTCACGTTCCAAGAAATGACAACGACCAAGAAGACGCCCTGGCACGAATCGGCTCCACCCATCAAGCAATACCATCCGGCGTCGCCCTTCAGCGCCTCCTCAAGCCTTCTATCAAGCCTTCGCCAGAATCAGACTCCATTTTTGTGCCAGCTCCCCCCGAAGAAGTCGGATCTGACTCAAGAGCACCAACAAACGGCACAAGAATCCTTACAGACGGCCCCAAAAATACCGCAGTCGAAGCCGGCCCGGGGACTGCGACGGTTAGCCCGAAGACTTCAGAACTCGGCCCGGGGACTGCGCTAGTCGGCCCGGGGACTTCACCGATCCAGCAAGCGGCCGCGGATCCCAGCCCGCCGCCTCCCAGCCCAGCCGCCCTTGTCCAAGTCGCAATGGTGGCAATCGAAGAAATAGCAGCACCCTCATGGGCCCAACCCATCCTCAAGTTCCTAGTAAACAGAGAGCTGCCAGCTGATGAAATCCTGGCTCAGCAAGTGCAGCACCGAGCGGCAGCCTATACCATAGTCAACAAAGAGCTGGTCAGGCGCAGTGTCACTGGTGTCTACCAACGCTGTGTCAAGGCAGAACAAGGCCAAGCAATTCTCAGAGACATTCATGAAGGCGAGTGTGGCCACCATGCGGCTTCAAGGGCACTCGTCGCCAAAGCCTTCCGACACGCTTTCTTCTGGCCGACTGCCCTATAAGAGGCCAAGGAATTAGTCCAAAACTACAAAGGGTGCCAGATGTTCCGATCCAAGCCACTCCAGCCGGCTTCCGCGCTCAAGACCATTCCCATCGCCTGGCCCTTTGTGGTTTGGGGCTTGGACATGGTAGGACCATTCAAGACGGCACGAGGCGGCCTAACTCACCTACTTGTCGTGGTGGACAAGTTCACCAAGTGGATAGAAGCAAAACCCATCAAGAAGTTGAATGGTCTGACTACAGTAACCTTCATCGCCGACATTACGACCCGGTAGGTATACCACACATCATCATCACCGACAATGGCACAAATTTTGCCAAAGGAGCCTTGGCCCATTTCTGCGCAACACAGGGCATCCGACTGGACTTAGCGTCCATCGCCCATCCGCAGTCAAACGGCCAAGTGGAGCGAGCAAACGGCCTCATCCTATCCGGCATCAAGCCCCGCATGGTCGAACCACTGGAGCGTTCGGCCGACTGTTGGCTTGAGGAGCTGCTAGCTGTCCTCTGGAGTCTGCACACGACTCCAAACAAGTCAACCGGCTTCACGCCTTTCTTCCTCGTCTACGGTGCTGAAGCCGTCATCTCGACGGACATAGAATTTGACTCCCCGCGAGTCATCGTGTACACCGAGGAGGAAGCAGAAGAAGCACGTCAAGACAACGTCGATCTGCTGGAAGAGGGCCGGCTGTTGGCACTCCGTCGGTCCGGCATCTACCAGCAGAGCCTGCGCCGATACTACAACAGGAAGGTCAGGCCAAGATCTTTCCAAGAGGGCGACCTTGTGCTCCGACTGATCCAGCGGACAGCCGGCCAGCACAAGCTGTCGGCACCTTGGGAAGGCCCCTTCATTGTCAGCAAGGTGTTGGGCAACGACTCCTACTACCTAATTGACGCTCAGAAGCCCCAAGCACGCAAGAGAGACGACTCCGGCAAAGAGTCAGAACGGCCATGGAATGCAAACCTCCTTCGAAGATTTTACAGTTGATTCAGTATGTATCACGCTACCCCTTTGTATTAAAGTACCGAGAGTTCAGGCCCCCCGAGACGAGCTCGGGGACTGCCCCTTTTGATTATCTGTATGATAAGAATTATGCCTTCAAGTATGCTACTTCTTGCTACGCCGCTTGGCGCCGGGCTCGACTAGTCGGCTCGGCGACTCGCCGTCTGGCGCTATGAAATGTTTCCTGAAGTCGGACAAGTAGTGTGCGGCGCCTAAGCCGTCTCCTGCCAGAAGCCGCAGCTCGCAGAGCAACGGTTTGGTAGGCAGGAGTAAGGATGAATGAGCGTCCACATGAAAAATGGCTAAGGACCTAAAACATTAACATAGCCTAAGCCGGCTTCCAACCCCCTTTCACAAGCCAACTCGCGAGTATTCGGCTTGCCGCTTTCTATCCAACTTGTTAAATAAACTCCAATGAAAGGGAAGTACTTCCTTTCCCCAAAGTAGCCAGGCATTTGGCCCAGCGGCAGTCCGCAGAGCGGTTAGCCGGCTGGCAAAGCGGCAACTAGGGGAAGGCGGCAAAGGAAAAAGCCAAAGGAGCAATGAGAAAGGAAAGATAGAACTCGGATTAATATTTACATAAGCATAGGCCCATTGGCCGAATCTTCAGGCAGAAGTTCAAAATACACCCCGAGGGTGGAATTGTGTAAATTAACAAGTTCCTCAAAGACTTTCTAGAACAGATAAATAAAGCCAGAAGGCAGCCTAGGGAGCAGCAGACGGGTTCGGAGGGTCAGAGGAGACGGCGGTGTTAGGCGCCGGGGCGGTCGGCTGGGCAGTCTCGGCTTGATCGCCGCCAGCGGCAGTCGGCCCGGTCGGACGCGGCTCGTTGCTAGAGGCGCGGTCGAGCTGAGGCTGGTCGCCCGCTCCGCCTTTTGGCGCCTCCGTCTCGCCTTCGTCCTCCGCCTCGCCTTCTTCTTTGGTGCTAGAGTCAATCACCTCCACCGAGTCCTCGCCATATTCCGGGTTCATCCCGAACCACTCTGGCGGCACCTTCTCGCCGCCTTCAGTCCGCTCAGGGACAAAGACACTGGTGTGCATATAATCGGCGATGGCCGCCGCACGCTCGACAAGGGCGCCCTCCACAGCCTCCAGCTCGCCCTGGGCCTCTGACCGGAACGCGGCCAGACGGTCCAGGTCCAGCCCCGGATACCATGCCTTGACGAATTCCAAGGCCCGGCGCGCTCCGGCCCGGGCCGAGGAACCCTTCCAGGCCTCAAGACGGCCGGCTGCGACCTCCAGCCAGTCGGCAGTCCGGCTGGCGGTGCACAGAGCTGGCATGTCTGGCCATAGGGCGGCAACTGCCTGGGCGCCGGCACGCTGAAGCCGGCGCATCAGCCGGTGGGCCGGACGAAGACGGGCCTCGATGCTCAGAAGCTGCTCATCGACGATCAGGGGAGCATTGGCGGCAATCGCCTCGCCGCTTGCCCTTCGCGCCTCACGCCTCGATGGCCAGAGGGACTGCCTGCGAGTGGCCAGGGAAGAAGTCTGCCAAGACAAAAAAGAAGCGAGTCAAAAAATCAGAAGTCAGCCTGACACATAGTCGGAAACTCAAAGAAAGAAAGCTCACCATCGACGATATCCTCGATCTCGTGGAAGCCGGAGGTTAGCATCGCCTCCTTGTCGGTCCAGGAAGAGCGCTCGCTCTCGAACTCGGCCAGAAGACCAGCCTCCTTCCTCTCGGCCTCGTCCTGCGTTTTCTTGAGCAGCTCCTTCTGCTCGGCCAGCTGCGCAGTAAGCAGATCGCGCTCCGCAGCTGCTCCTGAAGAGTAGCGTTGGCCCCTGAAGAATGAAAGAAAGAGACGAATAAGTCGTCAGCAAAGAAGATCGTCGGGAAGATCCGGCCCGACTGCTCAGTAGTCGGCCCGAATCTCAGGGACTATAGCCCGCGGGTGCGCCAGCGCGCCCCCGTGAAAAAGAAGAACAAGGAAGGAGACATGGAAGTCGTCAAGAAAGAAGATCGCCGGGAAGATCCGGCCCGACTGCTCAGCAGTCGGCCCGAATCTCGGGGACTACAGCCTGCGGGTGCGCCAGCGTGCCCCCGCGAAGAAGAGGAAAAGAACTTACTCCAGCTTTCCGTCAAGTCGGCAGTCCGCTTACTCAACTCCTCAACATTGCGGTTGAAGGCAGTGGCGCCTAGGTTGTGATACTCCTGCAAACAAAAATTTCAGACAAAGATAAATACTTGGAACTCGCTAGAGGGAGTTCCGAGCCGCCTGCTCAGCAGCCGGCCCGAAACTCGGGGACTACACCCAGTGGGTGCGCTGGCGCGCCCCCACAGAGAAGAACGACAAAGACAAGAATCAAAGAGGAAAGCATACCCGGACGGCCACTCGCGACGCTAGATGCGCCTTGGTGCAGATCTGGAGGGCGTCGCCTTCGGCTCGCAGCTTCGCTTGGACATCCAGAAGTGCCTGGTTCAGTGGGCCCGTGCCGCCTCCGCGCACCCACCCAACGGGCGCGGCACTCACCGCCTCCGCGTCTAGGATGGCCGAGCTGGCGGCTCCGACCTCCAGGGGCCGCGGCGCCGAAGTCGCCTTCTCGAGGCAGCGGCGCACTGGCGAGGCAACCTGAAGAAGCAGCCTTGCCTCATCCTCAGTCGGCGGCACCGGCGGGCCTGCCGGCTGTTTGCTGTGGGCCCTCCCAGACGGCGGTGGAGGCGGAGGCAGCGGCACTAGCGTGTCCGACATGGAGGCCTTGCCGCTCTCCTTCTCCACGACGGGGTTCTCGGCGCCGGCTTCTCCGGTCTGCCCCATGAATTCCGGAGGCGGCGGTGCGGAGGATAGTGGGGCGACGAGCAACGCCGATTGGCGACATGCGGCCTCCTCAGCTCGCCGTCTCGCCGCAAGGGCGGCTTCAGCATCCTCCAGCTTCTTCTGGGTGGAGGCAGCCGCCTTCTCGGTCTCCGCCTTCTCCAGGCGGTCGGCCTCCTCCTCGTCGTGCTTCTCCCGCGCGTTTCGCTCCGTCGCCTCCCGGAGGTCGGCGGCGGGGTCGACCCGCCGAGTATTGGCGGACGTCTCTGCCGACCCCATGACAGAGGGGACGGCGACTCTCTCAAGGGAAAGGGGGGCCCTGAAGAAAAAAGGGGAGGAGTGTAAAAGAAGACTCAGACAAGATTCACCGGAGAAAAATAAAGACAAAAGCGAAAAAACTTACGCAGAGACTAGCGGCGGCCTTCTCACTTCCCTACAGAAGCGGTTGGCCTTCGCGGCCGCCTCCTCCCGCTTGGTCGCGGCGGCCGCCCCCTTGAACTTCTTCAACTTGCCACCGGGCGCACTCGGCCCGGCGTGACGCCTCTTCGCGCCGCCTTGGCCGGTCAGGCCGGCAGAGGAGCCTACGCCCGAGGGGCCGACCCTTAGCTGATTGCGCGGGGCGACTTCCCCTTCGGCATCGTCCTCAGGCCAGTCGGCGAAGGTGGCCGAGAGCCTGAGGCCACTTCCCGCCCCTCCTCCTCCGCCTTCGGCGTCGGCTTCCATCGCCGCCGCCCCCAAGTCGGGGTCGTCAACGTCGCTCTCCGCATGGTCAGGGACAAACTCGCGGGGCAGTCTGGCGACACCGGCTGCAGGCTGCATGAGGGTGTTCTAGCTCAGAAGAAACCAATGAAAATCAGAAATCGGATTTGGCTATAAAGAAGAAAAAGCAATAAGGAGATGCGACTTACCACTGGAGGGGGGTTGGGGCGCGAGTACAGCTCCTTGCCGAACTGCCAGTCCTCCCCGAACTCGTAGTTCGCGATATGATTCACCATGTTTGCCACCTCCGCTCGGGGCATCTCCTTGGTGCTCATCCGACTCGGGTCTCGATGGCCGCTCATCTGACAGATCAGGTGAGGCCGGCCTTGGAGCGGGAGGACTCGGCGCGCCACGAAGGCAGCCAGCAAGTCGGCCCCGACGAGGCCCTCCGACTGCGTCAAGACTCGGAGTCGCGCTACGGCGGCGGCTCCGGTGGGAGTCAGCGTCTTGACTCGATGAGACCAGCTGGGGAGCCTCCCAGCTGGGGCGCCGGCTTCATAAGGCGGCAGATTAACCCAGTCGCCGTCGGGGGCGAGGTTCTTCACGTAGAAGTACGAGCGCTGCCACATCTTCACCGACTTGATCAATGAGATGGAAGGGAAGGGGTTGTCGGCCGTCGATCGCCGCATCGCGATTAAGGCACCGCACTGAGCCGGCACGCCGGCGACGTGCGTGCCGAGCTTAGATGAGAAGAATTCCCCCCACAGCTCGATGGTGGGGAGAACACCGAGGAAACCTTCGCACAGAGTGGCGAAGGCGGACAGCAGCACCACCGTATTGGGGGTGAGGTGGTGCGGCTGGAGGCCGTGAAACTCCAAGAAGGAGCGGAAGAAGCCGCTCGCCGGCAGCCCCATGCCGCGCACGAGGTGTGAGCGGAAGATGACCCGCTCGCCCTCCTCCGGCGTCGGTGATATCTCCCTCGCCGGTGCGGTGCGGGCTTGCACGAGGTGTGCGCCGGGGAGCCGACGCGTCTTGTGGAGGAATTCAATGAGGTCGTCGTCGACCACCGAGCCGTCCCACGCACCGGAACGCACGGCCGGAGCCGCGGCGGCGGAGGAAGAGCTCATCGCTGGCTGGTGTGGTGTGGTTCTGCTCGCCGGCGGCAAGAAGAAGGAGAGAGGAGGCAAGAGGAGGCGGGGCTCGGGGGAGATGGGCGCGCGTGCTTTGCCGCTCCACTCCCCCCTCCTACTTATAGCCTTGGAGGCTGAGAAGCCGAGGGGGCGGGCGTGGGATTAACTTCGCTCAGAAGCCCCACGCCGCCCCATGATTTACCCCACGAAGTTACTGTGCGCAGTAACGATATGAGAAGCCCAACCGTTCGCACGGCTGCAGCGGATCCGTTCGCGTGCCCAGGCACGGTAGTGGCGGGCCCCGCCTGACGGCCCGTCCCGTCGTGCGCGTGGGCAAGAAGACTGCTCCCGCCGCGTGGCGCCGCACGATAGGACCGCGGCGGGCGGCAGCAGGGAAGCGTATCAGGCACGCCGCCTGATCTCCCGCCACGACTTTCGAGCTCTTATAGAGCAAGACGGCCCTCTACGAATCCGACTTCGAATAGTCGGCCCAGAGGAAGACGGCAAGCGAAGCCCAGATTCTGCCACCCGAAGAATGAAACTGTTGAGGCCCCACAGCATGTCACTCTCGGAGCCTCACCAGCTTCGGGGACTACTATCGGAGTAATGGGCCACGGGTAGGCTAACCCGAGCCCCAGAACCTTTCAAGACATCGGGGCAGGCCGCGCCCCTCAAAGCCGAGTCTCAGATGGCGACTCCCAGATAAGCCGAGTCTCAGATGGCGACTCCCAGATAAGCCGAGTCTCAGATGGCGACTCCTAGATAAGCTGAGTCTCAGATGGCAACTCCCAGATAAGCCGACTCATGGCCGGCGACTTCCGGAGGAGCCGGCTATGGAGAATCGGCCCACGACTCTACTCTTGTCACGATATGCGAGGCGGGTACGACCACGGCGTGGCCGTCACCTCCTGCTTGCGAGGGGCCGGCATGGCAACAGTGTGCCGTACTGCTGGAGATCTCCGGCGTGGCCCGACACTATTGCCATGCCAGCCCTGACCTCAGCCACAGTGTGCGGCGCACTGTGGCCACGATGGCCTACCTGTACGGCTCAGAGACGGCGGACCCGCCTGTCAGTGAGAGCATGGAAGACAGCGGATACGCCCCGAAGGCGGCCCTATGGGAGTCGGCTCTCTAGAGTCGGCCGGCCTCTCCCACGGGTCCCACGCGCCATTAAACAGACAAGACGGGAAGTAACGATAGTGATCGCCCGATAGATGGCGGCACTGTTGCCACGACCCCGTGACCAAGCCTGCGTCATCAGAATCACGGCTACAGTGCCGGACTCGCTGGTGGGGCCCACAAGTCGGCGGGCCCCAGTAGTCGGCAGAGAAGACGGCGGCCTGAGAGACAGACGGTTGGGACCCGCGCCCAGCCGGATTACCATTGTACCCCCGGGGGGTAGGCCTATATAAACCTCCCGGGGCACCCATGCAAAGGGTTCGCATCCATTAGCCTTAGACCAGATCATATAGGAAGGAGAGAGCTAGCCTTGCCTTCTCCTACCTCCCGAATACAGCTCTAGGAGCAACTTTGTAGTCACTACGCCTTAGTGATAATGCGGAGACCCCGCATAGCAGCAGTAGGGGGGTTATCTCCCCGGAGAGCCCCGAAGTTGGGTAAGATTCGCCGGCATGCATACCTACGCCTCATCCCATTTCCTGGCACCGGCGATGTTCTACTTGCTCCCACCATGATAAGCCATCCTTTGGCATATGTCGCACCCAACCCGCGACACCAGTTGTTGTTTTCTGCTTGTTTTTTACATCGCATGAAATCAATACCAAACGGAGTCCAAACACAGCGAAATTTTTTGTGGATTTTTCTGGACCAGAAGACACGTGTTGGGCCAAAGAAGTACCAGAGGGGTGCTCCAAAGGGAGCACAACCCACCAGGGTGCGCCTGGGGCCCCAGGCGTGCCCAGGTGGGTTGTGCCCACCTCGGTGGCCTCCCGCACCGCCTCTTTGCTCTATAAATACCCCAATATTCCAGAAACCCTAGGGGAGTCAACGAAAATCAATTCTAGCCACCGCAAGTTCTAGAACCACCAGATCCAATCTAAACACCATCACGGAGGGGTTCATCATCCTCATTGGTGCCTCTCCGATGATGCGTGAGTAGTTCATTGTAGACCTTCGGGTCCATAGTTAGTAGCTAGATGGCTTCCTCTCTCTCTCTCTTGATTCTCAATACAATGGTCTCTTGGAGATCCATATGATGTAACTCTTTTTGCGGAGTGTTTGTTGGGATCCGATGAACTTTGAGTTTATGATCAGATCTATGTTTTTATCCATGAAAGTTATTTGAGTCTTCTTTGATATCTTATATGCATGATTGCTTATAGCCTCGTATTTCTTCTCCGATATTTGGGTTTTGTTTGGCCAACTTGATCTATTTATTTTGCAATGGGAAGAGGTGCTTTGTGATGGGCTTAATCTTACGGTGCTTGATCCCAGTGACAGAAGGGGAACCGACACGTATGTATCATTGCTATTAAGGATAACAAGATGGGGGTCTATTTCTAAATAAATATATCTTGTCTACATCATGTCATAATTCTTATTTCATTACTCCGTTTTCCATGAACTTAATGCACTAGATGCATGCTAGATAGCGATCGATATGTGGAGTAATAGTAGTAGATGCAGGCAAGAGTCGGTCTACTAATCTTGGACGTGATGCCTATATAATGATCATTGCCTGGATATCGTCATGAGTATTTGAAGTTCTATGAATTTCCCAACAGTAATTTGTTTATCCACCATTTGCTATTTTTCTCGAGAGAAGCCACTAGTGAAACTTACGACCCCCGGGTCTCTTCTTTAATATATTTGCCTTCGCGATCTATTTTCATTTTCTTTTATTTTCAGATCTATTAAACCAAAAACACAAAAATACTTTGCTTCAATTTATTTTATTTGCGATCTATTTATCCAATCTATTACAACTTTCTCCCGTCCACTCGGCAATTTCTGGCGCCGTTACCTGAAAGGGATTGACAACCCCTTTAACACGTCGGGTTGCGAGTATTTGTTATTTATGTGCAGGAGCTGTTTATGTTATGTTGTGTGGGTCTCCTATTGGTTCGATAACCTTAGTCTCATCATTGAGGGAAATACCTATCGTCGTTGTGTTGCATCATCCCTTCCTCTTTGGGGAGATACCGACGTAGTTCAAGCAGACATCAGTTGCATCATATACAACTCTTCTTTAAGATATCCATTAAGGAATGCAGTTTTAACATCCATTTGCCAGATTTCATAATCATAAAATGCGGCAATTGCTAACATGATTTAGATGGACTTAAGCATCGATACGGGTGAGAAAGTCTCATTGTAGTAAACCCCTTGAACTTGTCGAAAACCTTTCGCTACAAGTCGAGTTTTGTAGACAGTAACATTGCCATCAGCGTCAGTCTTCTTCTTGAAGATCCATTTATTTTCTATGGCTTGCCGATCATCGGGAAAATCCACCAAAGTCCATAATTTCTTATTATACATGGATCCTATCTCAGAATTCATGGCCTCAAGCCATTTATCAAAATCTGGGCTCATCATAGCTTCTTCATAATTCATAGGTTCGCCATGATCTAATAACATAACTTCCAGGAGAGGATTACCATACCACTCTGGTGCAGATCGTGCTCTGGTCGACCTATGAAGTTCAGTAGTAACTTGATCTGAAGCTTCATGATCATCATCAGTAGCTTCCTCTCTAGTTGGTGTAGGTATCATGGGAATGATTTTCTATGATGTACTACTTTCCAATTCGAGAGAAGGTACAATTACCTCATCAAGTTCTACTTTCCTCCCACTCACTTCTTTTGAGAGAAACTCCTTCTCTAGAAAGGACCCATTCTTAGCAACAAAGATCTTGCCTTCGGATCTGTGGTAAAAGGTCTACCCAATAGTTTCCTTAGGGTATCCTATGAAGATGCACTTCTCCGATTTAGGTTTGAGCTTATCAGGCTGAAGCCATTTCACATAAGCGTCACATCCCCAAACTTTACAAATAGGGGAGCTACATCGCGAGCTATTGATCTACAACATAGATATGCAAAACTATTAAGACTAAGTTCATGATAAATTAAGTTCAATTAATCAAATTACTAATGAACCCCCACTTAAATAAACATCCCTCAAGTTATCTAAGTGATACGTGATCCAAATAAACTAACTCATGTCCGATCATCACGTGAGATGGGGTAGTCATCAATGGTGAACATCTCTATGTTGATCATATCTACTATATGACTCACGTTCGACCTTTCTGTCTTCAGTGTTCCGAGACCATGTCTGTACATGTTAGGCCCGTCAAGTTTAACCCAAGTATTATGCATGTGCAAAACTGTCTTACACCCGTTGTATGTGAACGTAGAGTCTATAACACTCGATCATCATGAGGTGCTTCGAAACAACGAACTTTAGCAACAGCGCATACTCGGGGAGAACACTTTTATCTTGAAATTTAGTGAAGGGATCATCTTATAATGCTACCGCCGTTCTAAGAAAAATAAGATGCATAAAAGATAAACATCACATGCAATCAAAATATGTGACATGATATGGCTATCACCATCTTGTGCTTTTGATCTCCATCTTCAAAGCATTGTCATGATCTCCATCGTCACCGGATCGACACCTTGATCTCCATCGTTGCGTCATGGTCGTCTCGCCAACTATTGCTTCTACAACTATTTCTAACGCATAGCGATAAAGTAAATCAATTACATGGCGTTTGCATTTCATACAATAAAGAGACAACCATAAGGCTCCTGCCGGTTGCCGATAAATTTACAAAACATGATAATCTTATATAACAACATATATCACATCATGTCTTGACCATATCACATCACAACATGCCCTGCAAAAACAAGTTAGACATCCTCTACTTCGTTGTTGCAAGTTTTACGTGGCTGCTATGGGCTTCTAGCAAGAACCGTTCTTACCTACGGCTAAGCAATTGTCTGTGTTGTGCTAGGCGCCCCTCCCACATATATATATAGGTGGGAGGGAGAGGGGAGAGGCCAAGGGGCGCCCCAAGTAGGTCTGAATCCTACTTGGGCTCCTGCCCTTGGCCGCGCCCCTTGCCATATTTGTCAGAGGAGGGAAGGAAAGGGGGAAGAAGAAAGGAAGGGGGAGGACGAATCCCACCTTTCATTTTCCCCCACTTAGGCGGCTGCCATGGGGGGTGCGCCAGCCCCTTTTGGGCTGGTATGCTCCCCTCTTGTGGCCCAATAGGCCCACTATCCTCCCGGAGGTGTCCGGTACCTCCTCCAGTACTCTAATGACCATCCGGTACACTCCGAAACATTTTCGATGTCCGAATACCATCGTCCTATATATCGATCTTTACCTCTCGACCATTTTGAGATTCCTTGTCATGTCCGTGATCTCATCCGAGACTTCGACAAAATTCGGTCACCAAATCATATAACACATATAACACTATATCGTCAACGCGTGCGAACCCTAAAGTTCGAGAACTATGTAGACATGACCGAGACACCTCTCCGGTCAATAACCAATAGCAAAACCTAGATGCCCATATTGGTTCCTACATATTCTATGAAGATCTTTATCGGTCGAACCTTATGACAACATACGTAATTCCCTTTGTCCAACGATATGTTACTTGCCCGAGATTCGATCGTCGGTATCTCTATACCTAGTTCAATCTCATTACCGGCAAGTCTCTTTACTCGTTCTGTAGTACATAACGTCGTAACTAACTCCTTAGTCATTTGCATGCAAGCTTATGATGTGTATTATTGAGAGGGCCCAGAGATACCACTTCGATACTCGGAGTGACAAATCCTAATCTCGATCTATGCCAACTCAATAAACACCTTCGGAGATAACTGTAGAGCATCTTTATGATCACCTAGTTATGTTGTGACGTTTGATAGCACACAAGGTATTCCTCCGGTATCCGGGAGTTGCATAATCTCATAGTCGAAGGAATATGTATTTGACATAAAGAATGTAATAGCAATAAACTGAATGATCATTATGCTAAGCGAACGGATGGGTCTTGTCCATCACATCATTCTCCTAATGATGTGATCCCGTTATCAAATGACAACACATGTCCATGGTTAGGAAATCTTAACCATCTTTGATCAACGAGCTAGTCTACTAGAGGCTCACTAGGGACAAAATATTTGTTTATGTATTCACACATATATTTAGGTTTTCGATCAATACAACTAGCACGAATAATAAACCTTTATCGATACTTTATTCCTACTAATAAAGCAAGGTGTGTTTCGCCATTTTTTTCATCCGTTCGCCATTTTTCGTACCTGGGTCGCGCGCTGTGGCCCAGCGAAGCAAGCCCCCTTATTTTCTGCCCACGCAGTTGGAAAAATTCTATTTTCCACACTGGGTGATAAATAGTCGCTGTTTCGCACAGGACAACCTATAATGGGTTGGGCCATTTTTCTTTATTTCCGTGTTCTACTTCTATTTTTACTCTCCTTCCCTATCTCTTTTCCCCTCCAAAATTACTTTTCTTTTAGAATTTCTTTTGTAAATTAAAAATTATCAATAAACGTTCACAATTAAAGAAAACAAATTTTGGAAAATGTTCATAATTCCAAAATTTTGTTGCTATTTTGAACAATATTCGAAACTTGCAAAAGTTTCCCATTTCTTCAAAAAAAAGTTATTGTTTTTCAAAATTGTTCGAGATTTGTACAAAAGAAAATGACATTTCCAAAAATGCTCTAGATTCGAAAAATGTTTCTGTTTTAATGAAAATTTCAGAATAAAAAATAATGTTCGTGTATAAAAGATACACATTTTCTAAAAAATCTTATGAATTTTAAATACATGTTTCTGTTAAAAAAATTGTTCACAAATTCAATTAATGTTCATGTTTTTATAAAAAAGTTGGTGTTTTCAGAAAATATTTGTGAATTTTATAAGATGTTCCCTTTAATAGTTTGTTTGCGGTTTTCCACAAGTATACATAATTTTCAAAAAACTATTCAGGATTTAAAAAATTGTTCATGTTTTCTAGAATGTTCAGAAACTTCATACCTTAAAATTCCCTTGGTTGAAAGGATTGAAAGGAAAAGTGAATTAAATAATTAATGGGCCTTCTCCGACGTACGTTGACATAACAAAACTCTTAAGTGCCCTCGATCAATGAATGGAAAAATAGCGGATCGATTCCTTCACACGCGGCGAAACCGAGAAGCTAAATGTTCCTTTTTCTTGTGCACACGGGGTTTTGCTTGCGCATATAATTCTCACTGACTTTAAATGCATACTATTTTATCTCCCGTTGCAACGCACAGACATATGTGCTAGTCATGAATATGGAAATATAAAATAACAATTTTATTATTGCCTCTAGGGCATATTTCCTTCAAGATGTGCTTATATACCAGAAGATGGGCACCGGAGGCTGGCCAGGGGCCCCACAAGCCACCAGGGCGCGCCCTGGTTCCTCGTGGGCACCTGGGTGCCCCCTCTGGTATTTTATTTCTTCCAGTACATTTTATTTATTCTAAAATGATTCTCCGTGAAATTTTAGTTCGCTTGGAGATGTGCAGAATAGGTATCTCTGATATAGCTTTCTTAGGCGCAAAATTCGAGCTGTCGGCAATCTCTCTCTTCATGTAAATCTTGCAAATTAAGAGAGAGAAGTCATTATAATGGTACTACAAAGTATTATATTGGCCAAACATATTATAAATAACAACAAGAAAACATGATGAAAAATGGACGTATCAAAAGGCCGTTTGCAGGGTTTGTAAGCATCCCGATTCCCCGCCAGGAATAGCCAGCCGCCGTCAGCACCATAATTGCGTGGGCCGGCATACACACTGCCACAGTCCGCTACCACGGCGCCAACGGGCTGGTCGATTGGCTCTTCGACCTCCTCGGGTCCCAGGTGTCGCTAATGACAGAACACATCAACCCTTCCAACATACATCATTTTGGGCCGCATGCAGGTGGTAGATTTCATGAAATGTGTTCATACGCGTATTGAAGGCCGGAGTTTTCGAAAAGGGTGCGGCTAGGTCTCAGCCGATTGAGACTTAACCAAATCACAGTAAAGTAACATAACATGTATTAAAGAAAAAAGAAAATACTAAAAAAAAAATCGCATGAATCTTCATGCAAACTCTCACATGTTTAACATCAACATAGACATAACCAAGTCTCAGTCCACTGTGATTCAACACTGTGCGTTCGGAAAATTATGAGTTGCTCCAAACCCAACAGAAGTGTGCACTCCACCATTGATCAATGATCATCAACCGATCAGGCGCCGTTGGATGGTTTCCCAAAGCGGCATGTTTCCCTCCCCTGTCCAGCTGTCCCTGTGGCGTCTCTTCGCTTTCGCAGAGTACTCCACTGTGTCACAAGCGAGCCTCCAATTAATCGCCTGCGTTCCCACTAGCTTAGGCGTCTCTTCGCATTCACGGCCTAGAGGCTAGAGTACCAACCACTGTTTCAAATAGCCCGATATAGCTTCGCTATAGCATTTACAAAAGGTCTTGCGCTAAGAGATTTTAGTCCAAACAAATGAACAAACATTTTAAATAGCGCGCTATAGCTCCGCTATACCATTTGAAAGAGGTCCGGCGCTAAGATGGTTAGCGCGCTATTTAAAACTTTGGTACCAACCAGTCCCAAAAACCCCAACCATGCTGCGGCCACGCGCTCCGGCTTCCGCCGCCCACTTCGTCGCCGCCAAGCTCGCCGCCCAAGGAATCAGCGCCCATCAGGTCGATCCCCGACTACCTCAGCCGCCTCCAGCTCCTCCACCCCGACGGCGATTCCTCCGCCGACTTCGTCGCCGCCAAGCTCGCTGCCCAAGGAATCAGCACCCATCAGGTCGACCCCGACTACCTCAGCCGCCTCCAGCACCTCCACTCCGGCGGCGATTCCTCCGCCCTCGAGCACCCTGCCCGCGGCCGTCCCGGCACCCCTCCCCACGCCATCAAGTGCGAGCAGCCCGAGGATGGGGAAGCCCGAAGCGCCCCCCTCCCTCCACAGCCCCAGAAGGAGGCGACCGCCTGGTGGAGGAGAGGAAACCCCCCGCCGAGATCCCTTGGTACGAAACAGGGGAAATGGATGAGAGCTACCGTCAACTATTGCGGCACACGCACAAGGACGGTGACACTCTAGTGCTCGAGATACAGGGCGAGGTTGTGCGCTACGGGCAGGAAGCTGATGCAGAGAAGAAGGATGGGGAGGAAGCGGCTGCCCGTGCTGCTCCGGGGCAGAACGGTGGCGGCGTTAGGAAGGGGAAGGGGAAGAGGAAGGTGGGCAGGCCTGCGCTGAAGGCTCGTGTGCTTGATTCCCCTCCGCATTGGCAAAAGGTAAAATCGTTTCCATTTCCCCCCTTCAGTTAAATGCTGCCGCCTGCCTAAAGCAGAGTAAGCGCATGTTGCATACGCCTGTGCGAACAGGGTCGGAAGGAGAAGAAAGGAGGGGAACATGGTGGCAAGAAGATCAAGCTGAAGGAGGAAAAGAAGATCAAGGTGGAGGAGTTAAAAATCGTGCTAAGAAGATCAAGTATCGTGTGCGCGATTCCCCTGCGCATCGGCAGAAGGTAAAATCGTCTGCATTTCCCCTCTCCAGTTAAATGCTGCTGCCGCGTGCCTAAAGCAGAGTAAGCTCATGTTACACTTGTGCGAACGGTGGAACAGAGTAAGGGAGAGAAGGACGGAGGAGAAAATGGTGCTGAGAAGATCAAGGAGGAGGAGGATGAGGAGGACGAGAAGGTGCCAGTGATTAGCACGGGTACGCCTCCGCTGAAGGCTCGTGTTCGCGATTCCCCTGCGCATTGGCAACAGGTAAAAAAAATCGTCTCCATTTCCCCTCCAGTTAAATACTGCCTACTGCCTATAGCAGAGTAAGCGCATGGCACACCTGTGCGAACAGGGTCGGAAGGAGAAGAAAGGAGTGAAAAATGGTGCTAAGAAGATCAAGTTGGAGGATGATGAAGAGAAGCCGACGGGGGAGCTGCCTGTGGAAACACTGAATACTGTGAACAGAGAAAGGAATTCAAGATATGATGCCGAGCCTCACATTGATTCGGTGAGAATTCCCCATGCCTTTTATTTTTGCCCCCGGCATGCACTGTTGGTTAATATAGAACGAGCAAATATGTGTTTTCAGCAGTGAGGAATGAATTTTCTGTGGTTTATACTTGTGTTCGTGGGCAGATATGCCACATAAGAGGCTATTGACATGCAAGAATAGTATTATGTCTTGTACCAATGTGCCTAATTGATGTTGATGTTGATGCTTCCTATAGCAAATCTGAAAACTACAATGCTGCATTTTACAAATGTGCTGTATACTTATTAAATATGGAGAGTCATTCATTGCATAGAATGCCTGTTCACTCGGCTTATTTGCTTATTGAAATGACAAGCTCCTTAGA
>NC_041383.1:589305280-589316560 GCF_002162155.2 Triticum dicoccoides | reverse complement strand
TACCATAGTTATGTTTGTTTGTCTAGTTCCTTCAATACATGGCACTTCCTGATTAACTTAATGCACACCTCTCTTTAACATTCAGAACGCACTTATTTTAGAGTAGAGTAATATCCCCTCCCTTTGGAAATAACTGAATTATTTTCCAATGGAAGGAGTATTTAGGAGCATGGAGTATATCTATTACCAATTAATCTGGTGGTTAACATTTTCTAAAATATAGACACCTATGTGGTTCACATACATTGTCTCACATAGTGGGAGTAACATAGCTAGTAGTAACATGCCTGCCACATATGCAAAAAAGATGATGTGACAAGTAATTAAGGAGGAGAGAGACAAATGGAGTAACATACTACCTCCGTCTTGGTTTATTGGTCCCCTTTGTATTTTGTGCTAAATATTGACCTTAGATTTAACCAACAAAATATTAATGCATGTCCAATGAAAAATGATTCTACAAAGTAATATATGAAGGTCTCATCACACATGTGACACTGCCCACTATGAAAGTAGTAGTCGAGTCAAGGTTTATCATTTATGATTGTAGTACTAAGGAAGAGAGATGCATTTCAAATTTAAACTATAAGATTTTGCTAACTAGAATCTAATTATTTTTGTTTGTCTCCTTTGGCTCCACTTGTATTTTTTTTTCTCTTGCATATTGTATACACACATTACAACGCTCTCCTAATGTAAAAAAAGTAAAGAAAACGGCATGAATGATCTGTTCAATAATGTCTTTGTTTGCTGCCTTTGGTGCAATTACGTCCGGTTGTTATACCTCAAGCAAGTGGCCTAGGGAAGGAGGACTGGCATAAGCCATGCCATGCTTTGATCTGCCTCAAATAAATATAATGCAAGCACATCTGTGTTAATTTGGATGGAGCAAAATAGCATGCAACCAAGTCCAAGGAAGACTGGATGCTCGGTTTCATCACCTTTTGCTGTTTAGTGATCCAACAGGGGATCGCTCTAGTATCGAAGTGAACATACTGAGTTCATGGTGCTTCGCTTCTTCCAGCACACTTTGACTACACAAATGCATACGGCAAATCAAATTTTGAGACAAATCAAAATATAGAGTTGCATTTCTTATGGATTTCTAAAACATGTTACATGTCTGTTTCTGACCAATCTGTATTTTTATAACATA
This sequence comes from Triticum dicoccoides, assembly GCF_002162155.2. Taxonomy (NCBI): domain Eukaryota; kingdom Viridiplantae; phylum Streptophyta; class Magnoliopsida; order Poales; family Poaceae; genus Triticum; species Triticum dicoccoides. Next base: position 589,315,404 of record NC_041383.1, on the reverse strand, counting down.
GTTGTGTGTGTGGTTTCCTTTTTCTTTTCTCAAAGTTTAAGCAATGAATAAATATGTGATCCTGCTGTCTGACGCAATTCCTGCTTGAGAACAGAAAGCCACAACTTCGAAGATCTGCTCGACTTATGCCCTGTTTGCCTAAAATGATCATGATTAGACTCTATACTAATGTCTGCTTTGGGAGAACAGAAACAGATTGCTTTATTCAAAATATTTTGCTTTTTGTTGTTGTCTGGAATTCTTCGGATATATTACATGAATATGCTGGTTCTCTAATTTTACAATCACCTAGTCAAACTATCTGGTAGTCTATTGCATGTGCTAGTTTCATAATCTTGAAACTGCAAAACATTCTAACATGCAGTCATAACATGGGTTCTTGGCATGCAGACATGGAGGGGCCTGCTGGTGATATGAAACCACATAGAATGCATCAAAAATGAACTTGCATATCCTGGTGACAGACTCTTGTTTGACGATCTGATTACCTATCTTCGGATACATTATGACACAATGTTTGGCGACTCATCTATTTGTGAGCGGATATACATATTAAAGACAGGACAGTTATCCGTTGAATACGGAAATCTGGACATATGCCACCACCAGATACCAACAACATTTCACTCATGTTAGGCTTCAGCTCAAGTCTGGGTTGGCCTAGCCCAGGTGAATTTGGGGATAGCAAAAAGGAAAGAAGTTTTGACAATGGCAAAGATGAGCACACTAACATTAAGATTGACGAAATAAAGGAAAATTATCCACATACAATATCATGCATGTCAGGTTTGCACAGAAAGCCTATATGATCCAGTTAAAAATCCTTAGGTTTAAACCGATCATTCAAATAGTTTGTTTGATTTTTTCTTATTATGAAAGTTTTTTTGAAGTACATTTCCCATATTCTACATACTCGTGAATCGTGATAAGTTCATTGTTTCACAGGGATTAGATGGTTTTGTATGGCCTACACATATCATGGAGAGGCCAGATTCAGAATTCAAGGAAAGGTTGATGTGTGTTCTCCGCAAACCATTTAGCCAGGGAGAATACGATATGCTGCTTGGTAATGCTACAATTCGCCTTCCGGCAACAAAGATGTCAGGACCCCGACTCGATGTCACATCGATCTAGCTGGTAACACCTCATATCACTTTGCGGCCTCACGCACGGTATCCCCACGGGTGTCGTCTTACCTTTTCCCGGGACCGTTTGCGCCTTTTGGCTCACGTATATGATAGTGTCGCTAGCATCCATATGATAAAGAGCCCGGGCTGACATGACTAGTCGTAAACCCAAAGTGGCACAGACTTACAGGGACAGGCATTCATGACCCAGCTTCGAACGTGTCGGTCATCAGCAAATGGGTCCGGGCTGTAGCACTGGGCTAACAGGACTCCGGTAAACCGGGCTGTAGCGGGCTAACAGGACTCCGGTACTCAAAGCGTGACATTTCCCCGAAGGGACAGACACAGGAACGAAGAAGGACACATGCCGGCCAGCCTAAGTGTTCCAGAGCAGTAGCAAGCTACCATGGCTCAGCGGTAACACTAGGAGACATTTCCCGGTAAGAGAGGCTACTAAAGATAAACAACTAGATAGTCAGATCCCACACATACCAAGCATTTCAATCATACACACAATATGCTCGATATGTGCAAATACAACGAAGCATCACAACATGACTCTATGACACAAGTACTTTATTTAAGGCTCAGTGAGCCATACATAACATACACAAAGGTACGGGTCTCACGACCCCACATACAAGTCATACAGTCATACAAACCAGCAGCGGAAGTAGCTTGTCTGAGTACAGACAACTAGTAAAATAAAAGAGGCTTGGAAAGCCTAGCTATACTACGTGGTCCTTCACAAGCTCAGGGTCACCACCTGGGTCTTTAGCCTACTCGTTGATGTCAACGTCTACATAGAACCCATCAGAAGGGGTTGCAGCGTCTTCTGTAAAAATGTAGATTATAGCAACATGAGTACAAAGGTACTCAGCAAGACTTACACCAGATCCTACATACATGCATAGTATCAAGAAGGGTTGGTGGAGTTATTGCAGCAAGCCAGCTCTGACTCTTGGCTAGGCTATCCTACGATACTTCAACCTGAAATGGTTTTACGCACACGAGTCCACTACTCACTAATTCAATACACTACCGAGGATCCGCCTCCGTCTTCCTACGGAAGAGCCATCCTCGGCACTCACACTTATCTTGAGGCTTTTAGTAGTTTCCATTTACTTGTCTATGAACTGTATAGGCAACCAAGTAGTCCTTTACCGCGGACGCGGCTATTCGAATAGATCATGTTAACCCTGCAGGGGGTACTTCTTCATACACGCTCTCACCACTTACCGTCGTTTACACGACATGTACTCGGCAACCTTCAAGCGGAAGCCCAACGTGGGTGTCGGCCACGACCTACCTAATCACCTAAGCCTCCAGTCCAGGTTTATCGCCTATTCAGGTTCCATCCGCAGGGAGTCCGGCCGAGGTTTCCCATACGGCCCCGAACGATGTGAACAGGGTTCCCGAGATACCTAACGGGTATTCGGTACACCCGGCCACGTACCTACCGCATCACAGCCCACCCCTACGGTCAGCGCTGTCCACGGCCTCCAGTAGGCTACAAACACCAGAAACTACTTGCAACTCCTGGACGGAGAACTAGGGTGAATAAGAAGCCGAGAGGGTCCATTAGTTTCGGGCCCAATGCATGGTAGTAGCTGATTCTTAAATCACACATACAGATCTCAGTGCTTAAGGTCGGCTTCAATGAAACAACCCACCATGTACTCCTACATGGCCTCTCATCGATACCTTTACCAAATCGTGTTCACCACACCACTCTCATTACTGACATAATCATTTCACTCCAGCCCATCACCCCGATGAACCAGACCTGACACGACTCTAAGCATAGCAGGCATAGCAAGGTAGGAACAACACATACATATGGCTCAAGCAACTCCTACACATGCTAGTGGGTTTCATCTAGTTACTGTGGCAATGACAGGTCATGCAGAGGAAGTGGGTTCAACTACCGTAGCACACAGCAGTTTGAATCGCGTTGTCTTAATGCAGTAAAAGAGAGCAGGAGCGAGAACATGGGATTGTATCGATATGATCAAATGGTTGGTTGCTTGCCTGATGGTTCGATGCACGGATACGGTTCTTCGTTAGGGTAATCACGGTACTCCTCAGGGACAGAACCTGTCGCAAAGGGCATCGATACACAAGCATCACCAAACAATGTGCAACAATATGATGCATGCATGAAACATGGCAATATGAGTGTATTGGGCTAATGCAACTAAAGCCAGAAGGGTTTGAACAAATTTGAATCAAAGATTCAAATTCCAAATTCAAATATGGCCTTTTTAAGTGCCTTTTCTTGTTCTGCTTAAAACATCAATTTAACTTGTTTGATCATGCATGAAAATAGTACAGATGGATAGATTGGATTTTTCTGATCATTTTTCATATATAAATTGTCCAATTTGGAGTTACAGAATAAAAGTTATGAATTTTTGAAGTTTAAATAATATTCTGGAATTTCCTGATTTAATTTAAATCCAGAAAATCAATTACTGCGTCAGCCTGACGTCAGTGTGACGTCAGCAGGTCAACGGAACAGGTCTGGGTCAAACCTGACAGTGGGTCCCGCATGTCAGGGTGATTATTTTAATTAAAACTTAATTAAAACTAATCCTGTTTAATTAACAGGGCTGGGCCCCACCTGTCATTGACTCAGGGGAGTCAACCAGGGCCCACCCGTGGTCAAAGTTAATGTCGGCTGCCGGCGTTTAGTCGCCGGCGAGCCCGACGCGGCGGCGGAAGTGGTTTTGGTCATTTCGGCCACCAAACGGACCGCGGAGACCACCGGAGTGGAGCTGAGGCCAACCCGCAGCTCTTGGCGGAGCCCGTTGGGGTCGGGGTGGCCGGAGTCGACGGCGGCGAGCTCGGCTGCGGCTGCCGGGGTTCGGTCGTGCACGGGAACGGTGCTGGAGCTCGAAGTCGAGCAAAGCGAGGCGCTAGGGATGCTCTACGGGGTCTTGCGAACTCGTTGGACTCGCCGGGGTGACCAAATGGTCACCGGAGCTGCGTCGACGGCGAGCTCGGCGACGGCGGAGGTTCGGCCGTGGTGGGGAGGTGGCTACGGTGAGGGAACGAGGGGAAGGAGAGGGGGAAACGGTGGCGTAGCTCACCGCGGTTGCAGTGGGCGTCGAAGCGGGCTCGGGGACGCGCTGGAGACGGCGAATTCGACGGCGACGGTGGTCGGAGCCCGAAGAGGGGAACGGCGACGTGGCGGCGATGCAGGGCTTCCGGGGAGCTGTGGAGCGGTGGGGAGGAAGAGGGAGTCGAGGCGGAGCTCCTGAGCTAATCGGGGGAGCGAGGGGTGGTCGGAGATGGCTGCTATGGCGAACGGCGGCGACGGTGGTGTTCGGCCGTGTGAGAGAGAGAGCGAGGGAGAGGAGGGGAGAGCCGGGGGAGAGTGAGAGAGGGCAGGGAGGATCGGGACGGCCTGCGGGAGTCGTCCACGCGGCCAGGAGCGCGTCGGCAAGCAGGAGGTGGCCGCGCGGCCGTGCGCGCGCGAGCACGCAGCAGCTTCGGGGCGAGGGGAGGAAGACGACGGAGAGCTGCAGTGGTGGGCTGGGCCGCTGCTGGCTGGGCCGGCCAGCTGGCTGGGCCGCACAGTGGAGGAGCCCAGGTAAGCTCCTCCTGTTATATATTTTTCTGTTTTCTAATTTCTGACATTTGTTTTGATTTAAATAATATATTAAATCATTTATTTAACTTATGCCAATTTTTGCAGGGGCTAGATATATTATTCCAAAGCTCCTTTAGAAATGGCATAATATTTGGACCATATTTCATATATATAGAAATATATTTCCAATGCAAATATTTATGCATTAATTCCAAATGCCCAAAATAAATGTCCATGAGCCACTAAAAATATTGGTTTGATTTTTATCTCTGTCCAATATTTTCAGAGATCAACATGAGCATTTTCTTGGACCCTTTTGGAGAAATTTTTATTTGGGTCATTTTTCAAAATGATTCTGAGGGTTTCACAGATCCCCATTTCAAGTTTCTGATGAAAGAGTAGACATGATGCAACACTCTAATGCATGACTAGCTAGGATGTGACAACTCACCCCCACTCAAAAGAATCTCGTCCCGAGATTTGGGTTCCTCCGGAAAGAAGGCGGGGTACTCGAGTCGAAGACGATCCTCCCTTTCCCAAGTTGCTTCATCCTCAGAATGGTGCGACCATTGAACCTTGAAAAACTTGATATTATGACGTCGAGTGGTACGTTCGGCCTGATCGAGGATACGAATGGGGTACTCTCGATATGTAAGATCATCTTGGAGATCAAGCGTTTCGTGGTCCACTTCACGGATAGGATCCGAGAAGCAACGCCTGAGTTGGGAAACGTGGAAGACATCGTGAACTCTGGAGAGGTGCGGAGGTAGTTCCAACTGGTAGGCAACTTCTCCTCGTTTGGCAAGAATGCGAAAAGGTCCAATGTAACGAGGAGCCAATTTGCCTTTGATACCGAAGCAATGGGTTCCCTTCAGAGGGGTGACCCGAAGATAAGCCTTCTCGTCAACCTCGAAAGTCATAGCCTTATGTTTTCGGTCATATTGACTCTTTTGACGGGATTGGGCTGTTTTCAACTTTTCACGAACGATACGAACTTGTTCTTCTGCTTCCTGAATCATATCCGGGCCAAAGAATTGTCTTTCCCCGGTCTCTGACCAGTTAAGGGGTGTTCGACATCGTTGTCCATAGAGAACTTCAAAAGGGGCTTTACCCAAGCTAGATTGATAGCTGTTGTTGTAAGCGAATTCGGCAAACGGAAGGCACTTCTCCCAGTCCATTCCGAATGAGATAACAGAGGCTCGAAGCATGTCTTCTAGAATTTGGTTGACGCGTTCCACTTGACCACTTGACTGAGGGTGGAAGGCGGTGCTAAAGGAGAGACGAGTTCCCATAGCATTTTGGAAACTTTCCCAAAATCGAGAGGTGAAAAGACTTCCTCGATCCGAGTTAATTTCCAAAGGAACACCATGAAGGGACACTATTCGGGAGATGTATAAGTCTGCCAGTTGACTAGCGGTTATACTCTCTCGAACAGGTAGGAAATGGGCTACTTTGGAAAGACGATCGACCACGACGAAAATGGCATTATTCCCTCTCTTGGTCCTGGGAAAACCGGTAATGAAATCCATACCAATTTTATCCCATTTCCATTCAGGAATAGCTAAGGGTTGAAGGGTGCCAGCAGGCCGTTGGTGCTCTGCTTTTACATGACGACAGACGTCGCAGTTAGCAATATACTGAGCAATTTCTCTCTTCATCCTAGTCCACCAGAACCTCTGGCGTAGGTCCTGATACATCTTAGTACTACCGGGATGAATAGTGAGAGGAGATTCATGAGCTTCCTTAAGGATTAATCGCCTTAGGTTGCGCACTTTGGGAACTACTAATCGATTCCCGAAGTATACGATTCCTTGATCATTAATGGAGAAACAATTCGCAATTCCTTTCTGAATGTTCCTCTTGATGCGGGAGATTCCCGGATCTACCTTCTGTGCTTTGATAATTTGATCCGTAAGGGTAGGTTTTGCCACCATGGTGGAGAGAAAACCTTGAGGAACAATATGAAGGTTAAGCTTCCGAAATTCCTCATGGAGAAGCGGTTGACTTTGTTGTAACATCAGGTTGTTACAATAAGATTTACGACTTAGCGCATCAGCCATGACGTTGGCTTTCCCTGGGGTGTAGGTTATTCCTAAGTCGAAGTTGGTGATCAATTCAACCCAACGTCTCTGCCTGAGATTCAAATCCGGTTGGGTGAAAATATACTTCAGACTTTGGTGATCAGTGAATATTTCGCAACGATTACCGAGGAGGTAATGTCGCCAGGTCTTAAGTGCATAGACTACGGCTGCAAGCTCTAGATCATGAGTAGGATAATTCTCCTCATGTGGGTGCAATTGCCGTGAAGCGTAGGCAATTACGTGTCGATCTTGCATGAGAATGCAACCTAGTCCTTGTCGCGAAGCGTCGCAGTAGATAATAAAGTCCTTGGAGAAGTCTGGCGGTACCAGTACGGGAGCAGAAGTCAGGCGTCTTTTCAGTTCCTGAAAGCTGTGCTCACATTGTGGAGTCCATTCGAACTTCTTATCTTTCTTGAGGAGTTCGGTTAGAGGTTTGGCAACTTTGGAGAAGTTCTCGACAAAGCGACGACAATAGCTCGCTAAGCCCAGAAAACTCCGAACTTGCTTGACCGATTCAGGTGGAGTCCAGTTAAGGACGGCTTGAACTCGCTCAGGGTTAACAGCAATACCTTTACCAGATATTACATGACCCAGATAGGTCACTTCTGACAACCAGAATTCACATTTAGAAAATTTGGCATAAAGGCGATGCTCTCGAAGTTTCTGCAACACTAGCCTTAGATGTTCGGCATGTTCTTCCTCGTTCTTGGAGTAGATGAGTATATCATCGAGGTAAACCACGACGAATTTATCCAAATACTCCATGAAGATTGAGTTCATTAACCGAGAAAAAGTGGCTGGAGCGTTGGTTAATCCGAAGGACATGACGGTGTACTCGTATTGGCCGTAACGAGTAACAAAGGCCGTTTTAGGAATGTCCCCGTTTCTGATTTTGATTTGGTGGTAGCCCAACCTCAAATCCATCTTGGAGAAGACTGAGGATCCAGCGAGCTGATCATACAGGTCGTTGATCCTGGGAAGTGGATATTTGTTCTTGATTGTGACCAAATTGACAGGTCGGTAATCTACAACCATCCGGTCCGTACCATCCTTCTTCTTGACGAATAGGACGGGGCAAGCCCACGGAGATGAGCTAGGTCGGATGAAACCCTTTTTCAAGGACTCATCGAGTTGTTTCTTAAGCTCGGCTAGTTCTAGGGGTGCCATCTTATAAGGTCTTCTAGCAATCGGAACGGTTCCTGGAATGAGGTCTATTACAAACTCAACATCCCTGTCAGGTGGAACACCTGGCAATTCCTCTGGAAAGATATCCGGGAAGTCACGGACTACCGGAACGTCCTCAAGGTCTGGCAAAGGGCTGGCGTTAAGAGAATATAATTGTCGCTTGGCTATTCGGGTCAAGACATTAACTATCTTTCCCGAAGGATGGGTGAGTTGAACAGTCCTAGAGAAGCAATCAATTTGGGCATGATGAGCCGACATCCAGTCCATACCCAGAATGATATTAATATCTGAAGATTTAAGGGCTATCAAAGACGCGAGGAAAACGAGTCTGTCGACTTGGATCTCATTTCCATAACTTACCCTAGAGGTCTGCCATCTAGACCCAGGGGTAGAGATTTCCATAGTGGATGGCATGTCACAGAATGCAACGTTATGCAGACGAGCATAACTTTCGGATATAAAAGAATGAGAGGCTCCTGTATCGAAAAGAACAGATGCCGGGTGGCAATTAACAAGAAGCGTACCGAGAACGACGTTGGGATCCTCTTGAGCTTCTTCGGCAGAGATACAGTTGACATGGCCACGTGAAGCGGTGACCGGCTTGGCGTGGAATATTTTTCCTGTCGGCTTGCCACGGCCAGCAGCTTTAGCAGATTGATTGGGTTGGTCTGGGGGCATTCACGCATATAGTGACCAGATTCCCCACACTTGAAACAAGTCACGGAACTGGTACGTGGAGGAGCATTGTTAGTTGGACCCCCATAGGGCTTGGCTGGAGCAGACTGTTGAACAGGGCGAGGCGCCTGGAAAGATGGCCTCGGTGTGAACCTGGGTGGCAGGGCAGTGTTGGGTACCCACACGCGGCGCTTCTGAGGACCAGCACCGGATGAGGAACCCATGTCACGGCCATGCTTGCGTGTTGCGTCATAGTCAGTCTGACCAGTTTCAGCACTGATGGCTTTGTTGACAAGTTTCGAAAAAGATGTGCACTCATGCAGACGGAGGTCGCGGCGAAGCTCAGGACTAAGTCCCTTACGGAACCTTGCTTACTTCTTGGCGTCAGTAGACACTTCCTCAGTTGCATATCGGGCGAGATTACCAAACTCCCTGCTATAGGCATCCACAGAAAGTCGGCCTTGGGTGAAACTGCAAAATTCTTCACGTTTACGGTCCATGAGACCCTCCGCAATGTGATGTTCACGGAAAGCCTCGCTGAACTCAGCCCAAGTAGTGACATGGCCCGCTGGGCGCATAGCTCCATAATTCTCCCACCATAGACTGGCGGGGCCTTCAAGATGATATGCAGCAAAGGTGACCTTGTCAGCCTCCGCTACCAGCGCGGAACGCAGTTTATGAGAGATACTGCGAAGCCAGTCATCAGCGTCGAGAGGCTCGACGGAGTGGTGGAACGTGGGTGGATGCAATTTGATAAAATCACTGAGTGACACCACGTTAGCCCTCTGATGGTGTGCTGTATTCTGTTCAATACGCTCCAACAAACGGTTTGTCTCCCGCTTGTTTCTCTCAGCTTCCATCATCACCTCGGCTAGTGAAGGAGGATGAGGCAGATTTACATCCCTGGCTTCACTGCCTTCGGCCTGCTCTTGAGAAGCAGGGTTAGCGCGCGTGTTGACCATCCTAGGTAAACAAGACAATGATTTAGTCAGGATGGTAAAATTCCGACATAGGATTCATAATGTAAGAAATAACTCGGAATGCAGGATGATCATTCGTATGACATGGTAGATACAGAAACTGCTTCTTTTATTCCATCGTCATACACACCATACAGGGTTTAGTACAAGACCAAACAAAGTACTATTACGGTGAAAAGAGGATTACATCTCATCGGAGGCATTCCAAGCTCCTATACATTATTTTTCTACACCTCCGGAAGGAGTACAAACTAGGTCATATCCCACGAGTCACGCGGGACGATAGACGACACAGCTAGTGCGAACTAGTGATACTACCACTAACTCAGACCGATCCGTAGTAGTCCTCGTAGAAGTCACCTCCATAGCCTGGGAGCTCAACATGATCATCTGGAAACAGACGGTCTCGCGGAGCTTGTGGACCATAGGGGCTAGGATGAGGCCTTGGACCAACAAACGGTGGCCTGCGGGGACCGCGAGG